>NW_010119773.1:32910-73438 GCF_000699245.1 Pterocles gutturalis | reverse complement strand
TGGGCCCTGGGGAGTGCGCGGGGGGAGAGCAGCTCTCCTGGCGGGCATCCCTGGCCGCGGGCCCTCCTCCTCGGGGCATTCCCTACCCCCTGTCGTTCTCTGACACCTCCTGAGCAGGAGCCCTGTCAGCCCAGCTGCTGCATCTCCTGCGGTGCGGTTTCAGAAAAGCGCCGGAGCCACGCCGCGCTTTGTTCCCCGGCGCTGCCCGGCCCTGAGCGGGGCTGAGCCTCGGGAGCTGCCCCTGTCTTGCGGCTCCTGATGCTCGGAGGCTTCTGCAGGAAGATCTGGTGTCCTTCAGCAGCTGGCGGGGATAGGTGCCAAGGAAAGGGAGTCCCGGACCTCTCTGCGTTCGGGGAGCGGGTGGCTCAGTTGTCTGTGGAGGCTGGGCACCTGCTCTGGGCTGTGAGGCAGGGTGGGTGTGGAAATGGTCTCCAGAGCTTTCCCCTGCTGTGGTGAGCTTCTGCCACTGTTCCAGTTCAGCTTCTGGTGTGACTCGGTGGATGAAGCTATGCCTTAGCTGAGAAAGGCCAGGTTTCATATGTTTCACTATATTTTTTTCCCCACCCCCAAGTTACAGATGTTCTTGTGCAGCAGCGTAGTAGCCAGCCTTTCTCAGAGTCTGAAATGATGGGGAGAATTTTAAATCCAAATGACAAGGACTTGTAACTTGGGGGCTGTCTTATAAAATCTATTTGTTTATAAGAATTGCTCTACATTTACATTTATTTAAGAGTTGCTCTGCATTTAACTAGCACCAAATGAATGAAGATTTCAAAGGTGAATCAGCAGTGCTGTCCATTTGAGACAGGGGTGAATCATAGGACTTCTTCCCCCCTTTCAGAAGTAGTTTGATTTGCTGCATGTACCTGTTCGTTGGCATTCAGTGTTGTATACCTGAGATACCTGGCCCGTGGGTTTGAGTCAAGCAAGGGTCGAGAGAGTAGAAGCTGGAATGGAGCTGTGAATTAGTGTTGAATCTGTGCAAGAACACCTTGAATGGCATTAATCAGATACCAGGCTGCTTAAGAGATAGAATGCCCCAGACTGCTGTATTTACATCTAGCTTCACACCTGTTGGAATAGATGTGGTTTTGACCCAAAGTGCTGTGGCCAGCACTAACTGCACAGAGGAGTCATTTTTAGGGCAGATGCGAGCCCTGTGGCAGCTCTGGTCAGTCAGAGATTGGATGGATACAGCAGCATTTCTGTAATCTAACCTGCTGCTTTTAGTTTTAGATCTGCTGCTGGTATGTGCACATTTCCTCCTCTTAAAGCAAGGAAAAAGAGAGCTTGCATTGCCATATACGAGCTTGTATATGGGCCCTTCAGTTCTTCTTTTGCTTCTCCTGCAAAAGCACTGGATGCAGTTTGAAACAGTGGCTGTGTATCAAGGTTTCTTTTATGAGCTCTACAGAAATATTTATTTTACTTCCTTATGTAAAGCTCCAACACAGAGTTGAAGTGCAGAGTTTGGTAAAGCATGCCTTTCTTCTGGAGGAGTTGGGTTTTCATCTTCGCTAATCAAACATTTGGGCCTCGGTCCATGCTATATATAACATACTTCGGCATTAAGCTAATTCAAGTTGAATATGTGACTGCAGTAGAGTCATAAAGCAAGAATTAAAATGCATGCTGCATCTTGCATGTGCTTTGTTTTGCTTATAATCCTGAGAACCTGTTAGAAGAAAACATGGGGCTTAAAACTGAGCTCTTCTATTTGAAAAAATTAGTATGAAAATGAGTATGAGAAATAGACCAGGCCCAGAGTGTGAGTGAAACTCCACCACGTGGTTTCCATACAGAAAGTGAAAGTATATCAGCCATGCTGTCGCCTATTTCCCGCACAGTCCTTGTGGTCTGGCAGGCTGGGTGCTTACGGGAGATCCCAAAGCTGTTTCCGTTAAGGTTTTTTTGGGGATAGAGAAGGTCTTGGGGACTGGATATGGCCAGTTCTGTGAGCACTAGTGTTCAGCCAGCGATGAAATAGAAAGCAAGGGTTGGCTTCAGTCGCTTCCTGATGCAGTTGTGCTTTGAAAAAGCTCAGGAGTGCTAAACTGAGAGAAAATGGTAGGGTCCTTTTTAGGTCTGAAGAAGAGCAACCCAGAATCAGAAGTGGATGTGAAAGCAGCATGTGAGTCACAGCATGGAAATATCTCTGCCTCCAGGTACAAAAATTGAACACCTTTCCAAAAATGAATGCTCAGTTCCTGTTTCTGTTGGGATAATTGCATTCTTCCCACCTAAAATTCTCTTGGCACCTCAAGCTGTCACCTTCCCTTCCCACTCTGCTTTCCTGTTCCATTGCAGTGCCGTGTCAGGTAATGGCAATTTTCTTCCTGCATGTGGTTGCTGTTAATTGTGGAAAATGACTAAAATGTTTACGAAGGCTGAGGAAGTTTTCTGAAGCCACCAAGTACCTTTTAGTTTTGATAGAAGTTTCAGGAAATAAATGAGATTCCAGTTGGGTGTCGCAGAGGATTTCTCTGCCGGAGGCATGGAAAACCCAGCTGCTGCTCTCAGACAGCGAGCACTGCCAAAACTCCCAGGGTCAGTGCCTGCACCACACGTCGGCATCCTTCAGGGGCAGGAGGGGAACTAATCGAAGTTTATTCTTGGTTATATTTTAGACGCCCATGGTCAGCTGCAGGTTTGTGATGATTTTAGGCTGGTCTGGTAGTGCTTAGTTGCAGTTGAGCTGTTCTCTGCCAGCCATGGGAAGCTTTGCTGCTTGAAATCCTGAAGCTCTTATCTCTTTATAGCTAGACTTTGTTTTATATGATTTTATGTAATTTTATGTAATTTTATACTGGGACCTTAAAAATGGAAATAACAATGGGATTGTGAGGATTGTATTGTGTATGCTTATATTTCTTATGTTATGGTCTTATATTATTTCCTTGTATTATTTATGGGGGCACCCTCAGCAACATATGACCCACAGAATCAATGAGCCACAGAATCAGTAAAAGTTTATCTGTGCCATTTTTCCATGAGCATGTTTTTAATAAGAGTAGCTTTGAGCTAGGATTGAGATTCCAGTTTTTAAACACTGTGTGTGCATATTATGAGATATCATAGAATCATACAATGGTTTGGGTTGGAAGGGACCTTAAAGATCATCTAGTTCCAACCCCCCTGCCATGGGCAGGGACACCCTCCACTAGCCCAGGTTGCTCAAAGCCTCATCCAGCCTGGCCTTGAACACCTCCAGGGATGGGGCATCCACAGCTTCTCTGGGCAACCTGTTGATTTCTTCTTGTAAACAACTTAGCTGAAAACATAGATATTTATTACCAAGGCACTGCATGTCACAGGACATTGCATCCTTAAGCAGGTACAGTCAGCGGAGCAGAGAGGGAATCAAAAGAAGCTGCTTGATTTTGGCAGAGACATGTTTCCAAGTTAATTCTGGGAAAAATATCAGTGGCTGTCTTGGGTTGCAGCCGAAAGAAGAGCAGATGTGAGAGCTGTCCACTTGACGTCAAATATTTGCATCTTTTCCTGTAGGAAGGCAGTTGGGAACTGCTCAAACAAGCTTAAGCCCAGCGGCTGCTCGTCACTGAACGATGTTGTTTGACCTTCTGTACGCAGCAGCTTTCGGGCACCATGAGGCTGCGGCTTTGCGTGGGAGGGAGACAAGGAAGGAGGCAGTAGAAGGGAATCTCGTGGTGGCCACCAACTGTCTTTACTACGAGTTCATTTTGGGCGTTGTTTGTGTGTGGCTCATGCATTGCTGGTATGAATAATCCTCTTGTTTTAGTATCTCTGCTTATTTTACAATATAACAAAACACCTTGGAAACTCTCCCAGGACCCAGAAACTGTCATATATTAAGTAAGCCACCTAAGAAACTTAAGTATAATCGGCATGAAGGTCTGGGTAGTGTTACCAGCTTGTCAGGTGTGGCAGAATGGTGGGTTAGAAAGTCCCTGGCCATGCACCAACCCACAGCATCGGCATGAATCTGTCAAAATGAAGATTTGCTGCACTAAAAAGGTTTTATTTCCTTCCCTCTGATGTATCTTGCCTCCTTGCTGGAGGCTGCTCAAAGGTTGGGAAGTAGAGTCTTGCTCTACGCACCACGGAGTTAATGTCCTCGTTGATCGCTTTGGGCTTTCCCAGTGGTGACAATCCTTGCTTTCCCTGCTCAGTTTCCACCTAATTTCTGGGACGGTTTTTTTTCCCCAATTTGTTTGTTTGAGCTCCCATCCCCCCAGTTGGTTGTCTGGGGGATTTGAGGTGCTTTGGCCTGCAAAAAACACAGGGTGAAGGGTGTTAGTGGGGAACTCTGGGTGCTGCATCCCAACAGCTTCTGGGGGTTCCACAGGGGCAGCAGTGCCCATGTGTAGCATCCCTTACTGCATGTCCAGCTGAGCCTGTATCTCTCTATACTGGTTAACTGTGTTTCGCAGTCATGACAATCGAATGGATGTAAAGGTAAAAAAACCACAATTGTGGGACTAAATCACAACAAATATATAAAAAAATAGTCTTAACTCTTGAATTAGGCTCCTTTCCTCTCCTGCTGCCCCGTCACTGGCCCTCCCTGCTGACGTCCCTCTCCTTTCACGCTCACAAGTTGCTGGGGAGGCTTTTGGGCAATAATCCTATCTTGTGACTTCCTGAAGGGCTGGGGGCTACAGTTAAGTTGGGTGTAATTAGGCCAAAGACTATTACTATGGCAGCTGCTGGCTGAGAGTTTGAAAAACATCTCCAAGTGCTGCTGAAGCAGGCTGTATGCTAATAGTTGACGTTGGCACATCTTGCATTTGGTTCAGCTGGGTGCTCTGAAACCTGGGGCATTAATGACAGGACTGAGTCAGCAAGTATGCAAGCAGCATCGGTCTGGAGCACCAGAGAAACTGAGGACTTTAAAACATCTTTCGTTAGAGGTGCAGACCCCAGAGAACAGCAGCATACGCCGTGCTGCTCTTTGGCATACAAGGAGTGCTCAGGAAATAGCAGAAGTTACCATCATCAGGAATGGGTCTGCCTGGGGAGCCAGGACAAACGTGTAAAAACATCTACTTTAGTGTCAAGTCTAAATTGTCTTTGGGTGAACATCTTCAGCTGTTGGTGAGGAGATTTTTTTTCCTGTTTAACTTCTGCAGAGCCAGGTTTACATTTCCTATAGAAATGATGGCAAGCTGCTTTTGGTGCCAGAATTAATTTAAAAAGCGTCATGGCCCTCTGGTGTTGCCTGAGATTTGGGGTATCACCAATATTGGCAGTGGAGCCAAATGGTCATCACCACTGTTTTGAGATGTTTCTCCTTCACGTGAAGAAAAACTTTTTTTTGTTTTCCTTAAATCTCACTGGTAGGAATGTCATTCACAAGTTTTTTTCCCATGAATCAAAAAAACTATCACTCTGAAGGCACTGCTTGATAAACACCTAGCTCTTTTCCCACGGCGTGATTTTGAGAATTCTGTGAGGGATACGTGTCAGCCCCGTGGAGAAGGAAAGATACTTGCTGTCTCCTCTCACCCACTCCACTTAAACGTTGCATCACCTGGGCTTTACATTCTGCTACTACTCCATTGCCAAAGTAAACCTCAGGGAACAGGTTCTTTTCTCCGGTGCACCCATTTGTGTCTCTCCATACTTCCTTCTTACACACAGTGTCTGTTCTGTTTCACACAACCTGCCACTTTGGTCCACGAGAAGCATCTATAAATCTAATAAAATCATTCCTTCTGGTCTGCTCTTAATGCATGTGTGTACACCCACAGGTACAGTTGCTTCTTCTTTGGCATGCATTGGGACATCATTTTTCATATTTCAAAATATTTTTTAATGTTGGGGTGGAGGATGTGCGTTGGATGGTGCCTGGCAGTCTGTACATTGTGTACATGTGCTTTGATTTTCTTATTTGTGGGTTTTTCTTTAGTGGCTGCTAAAGTGCATAATTCTTGCTAGATAAAATCAGGTGTTTGGGTATTGTGGCTAGTTCATTTTGCCTTGTGGAAAATTATAGTAGTAATTAATGGCTAGGATTCCATCCAAGCTTATGCAAATCTTTTTCCAGTGATTGCAGTGTATTAGAAACCAAATAATTACTTAAGGTTTAATCTTGTCAACTGCAACCATGTGATCCTGGTTCAGGAAAAATAGTTTAGCATATGATTAACATTGATTCTTGGAAGTACTCTGTATCTAGTTGTAGTTTCTTAATTAGATGTTCAAGTCAGAAGAGGGGTGTTCGGCCACTGGGGAGGAAATCAGTCCATCTTGTTGGCTTTGCACTCGCTCTGGTAAGGGATTCAGCCAGAGGATGCCGAGCCCTCTGCCCATCCTGCCTTGCACCCCAGCAAAGCAGTCAGGTACTGAGCAGGGACTCCTCTTCATATCTGAGATTTTCCTTGGGATTCTGAGAGTTTGTTTTTGTAGGTAGTTTTTTTTTTTTTGGAAAGCATCTGCAGGGGCATTAGGGTGGGAATCGCAGAAGTGTCTTGTATCCTGCTCCTTTAACAGTGATAGCAAAAATTTCCACCTCCGCTTGGGCAAAAAGAGCCAGAGTAGGCGCACTGCTCGCTTCTCAGCTCTGAGAAGTCCCATCTGGGTTTGGAACATCTTCTTTTGAGACACCTGATGACAGATCCTTCCCAAATGAATTGCAAGACGGGCAAAGCAGATGACAGGGTGTTATCAGGGCTTAGAACCTGCACCTGAAGGCAGCCCCATCCCAGTTTTTACGGTGCTGTACAGGAGCTGCAGAGGAGCCAGCTGCAGAAGAAAAGAGTTCTCCTGGTACAGACACAGAGGGAGTAGCTGGGGGCTTGCTGGCAGAGCACACATGGACCTGTGCCACAGCTGGGTGGGGTGACAGCTCAGCTTTGCTGCCCGCCAGCCGCGGTGACCCAGGCTCATACTCTGCACTCGGTTGCATGCCTGCAAGTAATTCCTGCTTTTTTTTTTGATAGTCTCAACACACTTGTACAAGTGACATTTTATCACATGTTGCTGCCTTAAGTTTCTGCAGCTCTTTTGGGTTGTCTCTCTTTAGGGCAACCATAGTAAGTAGCATTTTTTTCATCCTCATTCATTTGCAAAAGTGTAAGTCAAATCCCCATCACTCCCTCTCCAAAGTTGGTTCAGTACCAGGGAATGATTAAAAAAAAAAGTGCATTGGCAAGTGTAACGATGACTTGGCCAAAGACTGTTGTGGCAACTGCTTAGTTCATGCGGTCATTTATTATTCCTATCCTTCTCTCTGTGTATTTTATCTCCCTGTTGTTGTTATGGGCTTGGCTGCTGCTTTTCTTTTTCCCCTTCTATTACTTGTAGGAGCAAAGAATGGGAAATGGCTTCATGTCATCAAGCCAGGAGGCTGTTCCTTTGGTAGCAGAGGACTGTTAGCCTTTCATGAACCAGCCCTGTGCGTGTGTGTGTACATGGTGGGTCTGTGAAAGACATTTGGCCCTTTGCCTAAATTGTTCTCTAATAAAAACTACAGATTTTGGTTTTTTACTTCCTCCAGAATAGGCCAACATAGAATAAGTTATCTATATCGATTTATTGCTATTATTCCTTTGGAGGGGAGAAGGAGGGAAAAAAAGATGTAAAATTGTAATCATTTTCAGATGCAGTTAATAATCTGTGTTCTGTGTAGGTTATGCACAAAACCATTCTCTCTTTTTACGTCTTATCATTACCATGGTTAGTGCAAAGTTGTAATTTACATTAACAAGTATTTACAACCAGGACTGCAAAAAGTTAATTAAAAACCAGTGCAATGACCGGAGCGTCCCCAGCTTCTGCCTGATGTCGAGCTCTGTCTGCTTGGCTCCCAGGTCAAGTTGCCAAAGGTTTCCAAAGTCCCCGCTGAAACCCCCGGGATCAGACGAGCAAGGTTCGCTGCTCAGCTGCACTGCTGGCATTGCTGTAGCTATTCTGGTTTGAAGTTGTGCACATCATTCCTTGGAGAAGGAGGCTGGCTGCCTTTTTCATCACCAATTTTGGAGAAGGAGGCTGGCTGCCTTTTTTGTCACCAATTTAAACACTCCATCACTCTTGTGGTTTTCCACCCATTAACGAGAATGAACACATGGAATGTGTTTCTTGTTGGAGATTCGCAGACATGAATAGGACAAAGCATCTTTCTGACCACTACTGTTGCTCACCCTTTGAAAGTGTCACTTGTTTGCTGCTTCACACTGAGCAGAGGTTTGTTAAGTGATGAGAGCAGAGCATAAATAGTCCCTATCCAGACAAGCACAGACACTCCAGTTGCCTGCTATTTTTTTTCTTTTGCCTTTTTTATTTTTTCTTTTTTTTTTTTTTCCTTTAGCTTATTATTTCTTGAGCTTCCACTGCTAATGGAAAGTCTTTGGAAACCAGAAACTCCCAAAGCTTTGGGAGAGTGCAAGTGCTTGTCTGGTGCCAACTTTGCTAAATCACATGAGCTCTGCTCTGATAAACAGTAATTTGTTTTCCATGAGGGAGGCTTGTGACAGGTCAAACCATGTTCTTATGATACTACAGCCTTAGAAATAATTATAATAGTGACTCATAAGGAAGGACTTGTATTCGTAATGCTCATTGACTATGCTTCGTTGTAAAAGTCTGTAGATGTTACAAGGCAAATGTGGTGGCTCCTGTTACAAAAGAAGTTCTTATTCTCTAGAAGCTAAGCCAGCAAAAAGCCACAACGAATGATACGATCTTATACAAAATATTTTTTCCCTATAGAGCACACAGCGATGCCATTAGTCTAACTGATGAAAACATTAAGGAAAAAAAAGTAGCACTATTCTCGCCTCTTGGTCTTTTGGTATTGGGGTTGTGTTGGAGGAAGCGTTGGGGGTTGCTCTTGGAAGAGGGATGTTCATGGAAAAGTTATCTCCACTTTGTGTAATCACTCAGTGGAATGACTATCCTGGTTCAACTTTTATGAATGCCTGATGGAAATGTGTGGGTTTTTTGCTCTCACTATCGAAGCTTCAGAAAGAAAATCAAACCCCCTCATCCTGTTTTACTATCTCGCATCTGGGGAGCCACTGATACTCCAAATCCAATAACCATTCTTCCTCGTGGAGATATGCTGCAGGAAGAATTACGTGGTGCCTGTAGCTGGTCAGATCAGAATTTGACCCTAAGGCCGAGGCTGGCTAAAAAGCTGCTCTTACTGTCAGTTAGTGCCTTGATGTTAACTGGAGGCTCCTGAGCAGCTGGAGAAGTGATGGGAGTGAGTGGGGATGATGGTGGTACACCTGATCCTGGGCACTGCATGTCACTATGCTGGTGAGGAGGGATCTGGTGCCCTTTGGAGGTGTCTGGGGGACACTCTTATTCTGCCAGAAGTTACAGGAGGAAATCCCTGGTTTTACATGTATAATGTGAACCCCTCAAAACTCATGTGCAGTCTCAGAGGCAGAAGAAGCGGCAGCACCTTGGCCCAAACTTGCCCTTGCATCACTGCAAGGACTGCTGGGCTGCGGGAATGGTGTTCGAGGTCTCGTTTCAATAAACGTGTAAGCTGTAGGTTGTGTGTTTGGGAAACACAGCAGCATGATGGTACGTGATGGTAGCTGTGTCCTCGGGAAACCGGCCCTATCTGATCACACTTATGGTGGTTCCCCTTTGGCCAACCTGAGTCAAGGGCAAGCGAGAAAGACAGGTCTTGGAGGTTATATTCCCCAAAACCCTTATGAAAATAGGCCTAAAAGACAAGTGCCTCTAGTATGCTGTCTCAACCTTTAGGAGACATCAGAGAGTCCCTGTGGGGTTTAACGCTTTAGGTGCTGTGGGAGCTCAGTGACTCTCCTCCAGACAGAGCTGCTGTGTTTTGTTCGATCGCTTAACCTAGTAGCTTTGTATACCACAAAATCCTGGGTGTAAGCTTTCCTTCCTAAGCTTTATTTCTTTTTTTTTTTTTTTAATCTTCCAAGAACATGATAACTTTTTCTTTGTTTTCCTAGGTGCTCAGATAAGCTGTTTTGCACCCAGCTCCTTCTCCTGGCGTCAAGCTGCGTACGTGGACTCCTACTGCTGGGCAGCTGTGCAGCAGAAGCAACCATCCCAGAGCAACTTAGAAAACATCCCCCTGTGGCTACATAAAGTATGTACAGATCTCCTTCTCCTGGAAAAATTGTCCCCACATAGAAACCTGCCTTTGCTTCACTTTTCTTGCTCACTGCTCTGCTATAGTCCTTGGCTTTGACTTGGCTCTCTATTTTTAGAGAGAATGTTTTCTTTCCCCTACTTCCAAAGAGGGTAGTACTGGAGAAGGTATTTTCTGCTTTTAAATAAAGGGTCATGCTACAATAACAAATATCACCAGTTATCTGACATAAGAATAATGTTAATGGTGCTGTGTTGCCCTGGAGCTGAGTGCCTCACCTGGCTTTAGCCAGGAACTATTTTAAAACCAGGATACAAGACACAACAGCTGTCCTAATGCTTGTATCAAAAGCCTATTTTAGGAAATCAAAACAGTAAAAACATTTCATATTTTTATTGTGTTACACTTGGCCAGTTGTGGATGGGGAGAGTTACACTGATGGTAGATGGAGAGAGATAAAATTTTTGGGAGAGATTAAATTCATCACTGGTACTAACAGGTCTTCGGTGTGCTCTTCTGAGCTTCCGCAGGCACTTGCAAACTTGTTTTCACTGCTCAAGGTAAAGCAGCAACAGCACAGCAAGAGACTTATTTTATGGCTAAAAAGCGGAGTAGATACTAAGATACCTGAACTGGCTTAAAGCTTTGGCAGGAGTTACAAACTCTGAGTAAATGCCATGGCGATGCTTGGAGCTGACTCAACTCGAGAAGCAGCGTTGCCCTGCTTGGGCAGTGCTGATGTTGAAGTAAGAGATGCTGTTGGAGCTCTCCAAATTTGGGATGTTGTGTGCTGCCTTCCCCAGCCCTTTTATTACTTGCCCCAGCAAATAACCCCCCTGGCACCTGGGAGCAGGGGAGAACCTGGTGTTAGAGGGAGCTCAGGTCTGGGACCTGCAGCACCTGTATTTCTGGGTTTTGCTGGTGTATCCCGTACCTCAGGTTTTATTATCCAGTCAGCTGGTGGTATCTCCTCTGAAAGACTTTCCAGGGCTGGCCCTGATTTGTTTGCTGACTCAAGTCATTAGCTGTAAAGATTTACCACTGCCGTCTGCAGTTATGTCCACTCATAACCTCGACACAATGGTCTTGTGTTTTGTGAATATTAAAGCCAAACTTGTTGGTTTCTAGCCTGAACTCTTCCTTGCTCAGTTAGCACTCTGCTTCACTTCAGCCAGACCTTCTACAGAGGCCAGTCAAAGCTGCTGGGACGTCTCGCAATGCAGGAGACTTGTGTGGGTGGAAACTCTGCCTGCAAACCTGGATATGTTACTGCTCCTTTCTCCTGAGGGAGTTCTTGTTACCTGATTTCTTTGTGTTGAATTTTATGCCATAGGCACCTGCTGATAGCTGTAAGTCTCCTAGTTTGCCAGCCGTGACTAACAGCTGAAGTAGTCATACTTTTATGATGCAAGCCATGTTAATTTGCTGACTGGTGCTGTCTCAGGAGTTGGTGCCGGGCTCTTCTTCCCACAGTTCCTCCATGATAGCTTAATGGTATGTGATGATTCCTTGTAAATACCCTCCAGAGTGGCTGCAAGAAGTGTGTCTGAACAGCTGAGTCAGAGGCTGTAGCAGAGGCTGGGTGTCTTATCTTAACATCCTAAATGACTGCACCTACCCTTCTGAGCCATGCACTGATTGCTGCAGATGCTGTTTGGAGGCCAGTATTAATTAATATCCTTCTACTGGTTGTTCATCAACTTTCATGCTTTACAAGGTTCCAGGGAAGGAGCAGTGTTAGAGCTATTAACACTGACCTTTGGTTCCCACTGTGGTAACTGAAGGTGTTTCGCTGTTTGGATCCAAGGCCAGCAGCTGCCTGCAGCACTGCTGGGTGACTGGCCATGGGGCGTCTGCAGGAAAACAGGGCTTGGGATGTCTCCCCAGACTTGCCCTCCGGGGTGTGTACAAGCTCATGGCTCTGCAGATTTTGGCTAGATAACCATTTAAAAAATGGGCAGAGCAGAGCCTTTGTGATAACAGTGATGTTAATGAGAAAGGGGAGCCTTCCTAAGCTCAGGCGAGAAGAGACTTGACTCCACAGTGCAAGGGCAGGGATGCACACAGAGGGACAGCAGGGATCGTTAGGCCCAGTTTTTCTTGTTTTTCTTAAGACAACACTTAAAGCTTTTTTCCTGCTTTCTAGGCAGCAATGCTTTTATTTACAAAGCATCTCGGTTTCTTTCTAACACTCTGACTCACTTAGCATCTTGCTATATTGGCATGCTGGAAGACTCCATAAAAAAAACTTAAGGAGGGATTATATTAGTTTGGGGGGACTGAGGTTGTAGCCCCCAATTCCTGACTAAAATGCATGGATTTCCTTGTAGCACGCTCTCTGTGCTCTGTCAGAAGTGCTGCCAATGGCTTGTATGCTAGGACAGTGCTCAGCGTGGTATAGAGCACAGGTAGGACTGTGTCACTCTCTGATGAGGAACCAAACTTGCAGCAGCTTGCCCTCTTTTGTTCTAGGCGTCTGGTTGCTCTGAAGGATTGTCAAAACCAGGTTACATTACAGAAAAACTGAAGCCTTCCCACTTCCCTCCTATTTCAGAGTACAAGTTTGCATTGGGATTTTTGGTTTTTCTATCAGTAAAATGTGTGTTTCAATTCTGGGCAATCCCCAAGGCTTGGGCTCCTTTGCCTGCTGCCCTTTCTGCTCCGGGAGATCTCTCCCTACACTTGAATTTATCATTTTGGAAACTTGTTTTGGAGTGGAGAGGAGGAATGTACTGCAGCTTTCTGGGTTCCCTGACTCTGTAGTGGTCTGTGCACTCCCAGGGGATGCCCAAGGCCTCTCACCTTGGAGAACAGGAGTTCTGCAATTTCCAGTGATCCTGGAATAACTCTTCACACTTGGGTAACCCTTAGCAGAAAGTAAAATGAGTCGTGTACTCGAATGCATAATTGAAGAAACAAACTATCTGCAGGCAGATAAATGGAAAGTAGAGACTATGGTATGTCTGGCCTATATTCTGAGGAACGCCGAGTTCCTCCTCTTTATCAGTGAACAACCTGACAAAACGATTATGTGGTTGAGTCCTCTGACAAGACTCATCTTCAGGTTTGTCACTGATGAAGCTTACTCTGGTTGGGCTTTAGTCTTCTGTTGTCTCTGTCTCTTCTTCTGTGATTTACCATTAAGGCTTCATGCCCCAAGAGGTTTCTTGTGTGTATCTGAAGTGTCAGAACACAGATATTGGTTTCTGAAGATGAGTGGTAAAGAGAGACGGACAGTGGTGATGTGAGATGAAAGAGTCATGTATTACTCTCTCTGTGCAGATAGTTTCCTTTTTGCCTCTAGAGATGAGTGCACCACTTGACAACTTATTTTGATAAAACTCTTAAGCTTGGTCCTTAACTGGAGTAGAAACAAGCTTTTGGCCATTGTGAGTGGGTAGTCATTGCAGTCTAGCGGAGCAGGAGACTGCACTGCGAAGCCTTTTTAATCCATAGTGCACAGAGAAATGTATACAAACACATGCAGGAGGACAGTGAAGATCATCTTACTGGCCCTTGATAGCCACCAGATGTGACGGCAACCAAGCAAGCTGAGGGGGCAGTAAGACACTGAGTGATGACCTCTCTCTAGCCCTGAAATCTGGAGTTCTAGGATGGAGGTGCCTATGATCAAGAGATTTCCAGGGATTTTTTAAATTACTCTGTTTTCTACTCTATTATTAATTGGGGAGAATCAAGGAGGAAGATAATAAGCAGAGGTAAAGGGAGTAGATGGTTCTTCAGAAGAAGGGGATTCGTGCCAGTGTGCAATGCAGGCAAATGGTTCATCCAACTGACAGCAGAAAGAAGAGGTCTTCACACATGGCACAGCCAGGAGAGGTCAGTTGTCTGGCTCAGATGTCTGTAAAAGGGCAGGGCAAGTGCTGCAGGACCTGCTCAAAGCATTGAATGCAAAGAGTGGGGCTGAATTCTTTGTACGTGTGAAGTGAAACTTATCATGTTGAAAATACTTTTTGTAACAGAAGTAAGATTTACCATGGACCTGTGTGGTGTTCCTTTAGTTGCTTGTCTGTAAATACACCAAAAAGCCCCTTGAGGTTCTTAATTATGTTATTGGTATGATTGTAGTCACGATGGTTATCTGGTTCTCATTACTTACTGTTTGTACAACTTCTTAGTTGACTGAGGACTCTTCATCTTTAGACTATGAAGCCCCACCCAGAGGGATTAAAGGCTGTCAGAGCAAGGAAGCCTGAACGCAGATGCATTTATAAACCGTTCTTTGAGAGTGGATGTTAGAGCTACTTTGGTCACATTAGTCTTACTAATTGAAACTGGAGAAATACAGTTTTTAAGCTGTATCAAAGCAGAAAGGAAGTAGTAGGTGGGGTAAAAAAGGTCATGTAAGGTTTGAGTTTCACTTTCAGGTCTGGAGGCAGAATAGTATCTCAGCCAGAACGATGAGTCACTTATAGCTCATGTTTCTGCCCTGAACACCAATGAAATATCTGCCATCGACTCAACACAGGAACAGGGCCA
The DNA here is from genome assembly GCF_000699245.1 of Pterocles gutturalis. Classification (NCBI taxonomy): domain Eukaryota; kingdom Metazoa; phylum Chordata; class Aves; order Pterocliformes; family Pteroclidae; genus Pterocles; species Pterocles gutturalis. The sequence goes on along the minus strand of NW_010119773.1, from coordinate 58,875 downwards.
TATCCAGAGGGAGCTTAATACCTTTGCTTCTGGAAACATGTCATTGCTGCCATTAGCCTGGCTGGGGCCCGGTGCCTTTGCTTAGGCTCTTCCCAGGCAAACAGAGATTTGGAACTGAAGAAGCAGACACTTCACCATGATCTTATATTTGAATGAGAAATATTTTCATCTCAAGTGAGTGAAGACACTTCAGTGCTTCCGTCTTTGCAGAGCACTGTATGCCAGTGAATTTTCTCAAGGCTGTAATTCAGACCTGTGCAGTTTAAGAGCTTTGTGCTGTTGTACTTAAAGTTACCGTTTGACCACTGTTAGGTAAGGTAGAAGTCAGAATGCTTGCAGTCACTTTAATAGTGCTTGCCCAGAGAAAATAAGGACTGAATATGCAGTAAAATCAGAAAACTGTTGTTTTCTCAATGCCACTAAAGTGGTTCTTATGTTCTGCCAGTCATCTTTACCCAGACCTTGGCACGCTTTTTGTAGATTAAGTGCTTGAAAATGCCTTTTGGGTCACACCACCCTTGGCAGCTATATTTTCTTTAGATAATAAAAGCACATTTGAGCTTGTGAAGAAGTTTTTAAAAAGCCCTTTTAACTTACTTGCTGTGTATTTACTGTATCTTAGCACAGTTGAAGTGTTATATAATAGATTATTCTGTGTTTCACTCTGATTTTTCCTTTCACCTTCAGGAGAGTGTGATGTTAATGCATCATTAAAAGACAGTTTTGTCATTCCAGTGTCATATGTGCTTATGCAAACAGATTACTCAAACACTTTTTCTTTTATACCCATGCATACGTTCTGTTTGAACAGTTAGCTGATTTCTAACAAATTAACTTAAATGGACTGACGTCTTCAAAGCTTATTTCCTTGGCCTCCCAATAAAGGGTGAAAAAAAATCATGTCATGAGAATATTAGGAATTCAGTTTAATGTTTGTAGTCCTAGCACTGTATGCACATAGTGAAAGGCTATGCACGTGCATTGGGAACTGAAATCTGGTGAAGATGGTTCATGTCATTCTGAATATTTATCTGAATGTAGATGTTTACAAATTCTGGTAAAATGGAGTTGTTTTAGAAAATTATGTAGATAGTCTCCATGAGAGGAGCAAATGCAGGCAGCTGAATCATAGAATCATAGAACGGTTTGGGTTGGAAAGGACCTTAGAGATCATCAAGTTCCAACCCCCTGCCATGGGCAAGGACACCCTCCACTAGACCAGGTTGCTCAAAGCCCCATGAAGCCTGGCCTTGAACACCTCCAGGGATGGAATAAATGGTCATGACTTCAGAAGAGTTAAATAGATACAAGATTTCTAGAGTTCATGCTGCATGCATGTAGGTTATTTTTCTTCTTCACAATCGCTAATATTGATTTAAAATTGCTCAATCTGTTTATGGTCAGTGATGTGATGTCCTGCTTTTGCAAGTGGAGAACACAAGACTGAAAATGCTGTGTTGTGCTGAGATGGGGGATCAGGACTCTGCATCATAACACTCCTGAACATCCTGTTTCCTAACCTCTTGCTGTCAAGAAAGATCGTGCTTTCTGTGCTGCAGGGCTTGGTGGGGCATTTTGCCACAGGCTGCCGAAGAGCCGGTGTCACATCTGGTCCTTTTTTCGTCTTTGACTGCCCTGTGGAATATGTTACTCTCGGAGTACAGCCATGACATACAGAACAACCCTAATTCTGCAGTTCCCGTTTCAGTTACCTGTTGCAGAGCAGTGATGTGGAACATACACATCTTTAGCCTGGAGGAAGGAATCCTTCTCTGCACAGATTTCTGCTGAGATAAGGCTGGATTTCAGTGCCTCATCAGCACTGGTTAACGTGGGCTTTGGTGGTTTCTGGTGTTGTCAGATGTACCCAGTTCAGGTATCTGGTGCTCTTGGCTTTCAGGAGGAGTAAGGGCAATACTTAGCAGAAAACACTCTCTGGTGCGTGCACTGCTAGTTTTGTCTGTTTCATGCTGAATACTAATCGTACAGTATCTATGTCTAGTACCTTCCAGAAACTTGGACTAGCCTGGCTGAAGCTCTGCTGTTCTGTTTTTGGGTGGCAAACTTGTTGACCTCTCCTTGCAGCTGGGTGGAAGTGAAGGCTCAGGGCATCCAGGTTGAAGGATGGTGTCTGTAGCCCTCAATGCACTTTAACTACTAACGTACAGAAATGAGTATTTTTCACCATAGGATATTGTATCTATTGTTGCGTAGCTGTTCTAATCTGCTTTCAGAGGACCTTTCTTCAGTTCTGCAATCTCATACCATCGTAAATCCAACACTGTGATCTTGCCATTGAAAACGAACTTGATAACCAGACAGCAAAGGAAAAGCTGAGTCTTGGGGCAATATCTTTCTCTGGCATATCTTTGACTACATAGTTCCTGAAGTCAGTGACACTTCCCGTTTAATGTAAATACCACTAGCTATCCAAGATTGAAGTAGTATTTCCTCCTTGTGTATTCGGTGTCTTGGAAGTAAATACATAAAAGATACAGAAGAAAGGCATAAGGCATATGGCACATGCTCATCCATGGATGAATGCCATGGAGTCCTGTTCTTAAAATGGGAAGCTATTACGTGTGACTGTAAAATGTGGTCAGATGAGCTGGATAATACAAATCTGTTGCTCTGAAACCTAGGACTCGTGCCAGATGACTTTGCATTTTCACTTCTGCTTGTTGGTTCAAGGCTTTAAATTTTAATGATTCAGAACAATTTGCTAGTTATCTAAGCCTGCTGTTAACAAATAGAACAAGCGTATCTTTCATTTTTAAAAAAGCCAGAATCCGAGAAGGATGGAGTCGTGCATCAAGTGCTATGGAAGGGCTGAGAAATACAGGCTTTTGTTTCCAAACAAAAAGAGCTGGACTAATGGTCACGCTGCTGCTCTGGTTCTGACACCATTCAGAAAAGAGCTGCATCGTGTTTTCTCATGCTGCCATAAGCCATGGCTTTGGGAGTGATGAGAGCTGGCAATGGGAAGCCCAGTAAACACGTAGCAAATGTGCCTTTGCCCCAGTGGTGCGATGCTTCTAGGTGAAGAGGCAGTGGTGAAGGAGTCGGGGAGCAGAGGAGGTACAAGGGAAGGTGGCAGAGGCTGGTCTTCGTAAGCCAACAGTCTGTAGTGAGACAGGGGAGATGGGTGGGATTGGAGGAGGTCTGGAGCAGAGCAACAGGGATGATACCAATGTGCTGCACAAGTGCAGAATGTGCCCACAGAGTCTTTTTCTGGGCATAAAGGAAGAGATGGGGACCGGGACAACAGAGGTTTTGGGTTCTGTCTTCTGTGTCTCAACTGTGTTGCCTCTTGCCACATGTCTTGTAGGCCTCAGGGTAAAGAGATCTCAAAGATTACTCAGAAACTGCCAGTGACATTTCCAGTTTTGAGGGTCAGAAAGGAAATTTGTAAATCCTCTGATGCCTGTAAAGTTTCAAATGACTGAGTAGTAAAGCCAAGTGGTATAAACCAATGTAGGAAGCTTGGGCCGCTCATTACTAAATGAGAAGTTTCTTTGTTGATTCTTTCCCCGCCTGGCACCAGTGGAAGGGTGCTCAGAGGTGTATGACACAGAAGGAAGTGAAGTCAAACAGGCTTTGCAGCATCTTATGCAAGCTGGCATTTGTTAAGACCTAGGGAAAAGGTGTTGCAGCAGCTTAGAGGAGCTTAGGTAGGTTTAAGATATGTTCATAGATAGATCATTTCTTCTTCTATTTCTAGATAATGGAGAATTCAGAGGACTGGAAGAGCCTGGCCATGAAACCATAAAGCTCTGGGCAGGCCAAAGCATCCAGAACTTTTGACATGTGAGACCTGGTGGTGTTGTGCACCGTGATAAATATGAAGGGCAGATTCTTGACTTGTTGGGTTTGAGTTGATGAGATGTCTACAAAAGCACATTGGACACGCCAGAGCTTTACATCTCAATTGGAAAGCAAAGCACAGACCTGGAGAAGAGCAGATGTCTGAGGTTATCTGCTGTGCACAAAGAGGGAAGAGAGGAGATAGTGAGGGCAGAGCTCCACACAGTTTCTACAGGCTGCTGGGGTTAGAGGAAGGATCATGTCAAGGGTGCAGCAAGTAGAGCTGAGAGGCGACAGTCAGTAAGGACATGATTTTGAGAGAATGAGCTTGCTCAGTTTGGTTGAAAGCAGTTAGCAGTCCAAAAATAAGAGCAGCACCCACCTCCAAGGGCTGACTTGGCTGCTTGGAGTTCTGGAGGGAGGAAACTCCTGATGGTGACTATAGACAATCAGTTTGGGGAGCATGGTTTAGTGGTGCAGAAGATAGTATGGATTCAGTGGGAGTACTCAGCAGATTAACAGTCCCTGGCAATTCCAGGAGATCAGAAGGGATCTCATGGATCCCTCTGGCCTGTGAGGTCCGTTCCCTGCAGTAGACAGAGGACAGGACACAGCCATGATACAGCAGTACAGGGTTGATGCTTGTTCCTTGCTGGTGAGGGTGAGCTCCTCTAGTGGGACGTACGGTATAATTACAGTTAACGCTGCTTTGTTAACTAGGTTTCTGAAACTTGTTACTGGATTAGCTCATCCCTGCAGGATTTCTGTTTTGGTTTTAAAGGTGAATATTTCTTGAAGTTTTTTATTTCTCGAGGGCTTACCTACAGACTCAAGAGCAATTTTGGCAACGTTGCTACTGAGCAGAAACAGTTAAAGTATGAATTTATAAGAAGGGCTGCAAGAGAAGGCTGACCTTTAAAATACAGCATTGTCAGTTTCCTGTGGCTATTTAGTTCTTTTTGTGGCTTTGTCTTACTGGTGGACAGCAGGATGACCATTAGCCAGCACTGTGCCCTCATGGCCAAGAAGGCCAATGGCATCCTGGGGTGTATCAGAAGCGGGGTGGTCAGTAGGTCGAGAGAGGTTCTCCTCCCCCTCTACTCTGCCCTGGTGAGACCGCATCTGGAATATTGTGTCCAGTTCTGGGCCCCTCAGTTCAAGAGGGACAGGGAACTGCTGGAGAGAGTCCAGCGCAGAGCCACAAAGATGATGAAGGGAATGGAGCATCTCCCTTATGAGGAAAGGCTGAGGGAGCTGGGTCTCTTTAGTCTGGAAAAGAGGAGACTGAGGGGTGACCTAATCAGTGTTTATAAATATGTAAAGGGTGAGTGTCAGGAGGATGGAGCCAGGCTCTTCTCTGTGACATCCAGTGATAGGACAAGGGGCAATGGGTTCAAGCTGGAACATAGGAGGTTCCACTTGAATATGAGAAAAAAACTTCTTCACAGTGAGGGTGACAGAGCACTGGAACAGGCTGCCCAGAGAGGTTGTGGAGTCTCCTTCTCTGGAGACATTCAAAGCCCGCCTGGATGCATTCCTGTGTGATCTGATCTAGGTGTCCTGCTCCGGCAGGGGGATTGGACTAGATGATCTTTCGAGGTCCCTTCCAATCTCTAACATTCTGTGATTCTGTGGGTCACAAATTTCTGATGTGACTGCTAACTAGAGAATGTGCACATCCGCAATGGTGGTTCCTATTGTGGTCTCCAGTTGCTGGTGAAGTTCCTTTAAGAAGTCAGTTTTTATTTGTGTGCATATACATTTCTAGTATTAATAATAACCTAGGATTTTGCTTTAGTGGTAGGTGATCTTAGAAGCAGCTTTCCTGGTTAAAATGTTCAAGACCATCAAATTATTTATTTTGTGCATGCAAAACCTTAATATCTCTTGATTAATGAAAACACAAGTTAACATGTTAATACGAGGTCCAGATTCTCATCTTATTAAATACCTGCAGATCCACTGATGCAGGTAGAGCTGTTCCACTTGCACTGGCTAGTGATTTCAGCCCACGTTTCCTCTAAAATTCTACATTGGCTTTTTCAATTAATGTGCAGGTGTGCGTGGCTGTAACATTTAAGATGCCTTAAATCTTTTCAAATTCGTTTGCCACAACTAATTTAAAATTCCTTAAGAACTGATGCTGAGTTAAGTGTGCTTACTGTCAAAAATTGTGTGTAATGAAATAGAGGTTAGCCAAATTATGCAGTACATTTTGTTAACTAACTGCGTGTCTAATGAGATCTTACCTCACATCTCTGTAGATGTAAAGTTATGTGTGAATATACACCTTGAATATAATTTCACAGTAGATAGAAAATACCTGCTTTCCGGCAGCTGGAAGGAATTAGAGATTAGGTCTTGTGGTGAAAAAGTCCTGCTTGTTGATGACCAGAAGACGGAAAGACTTCAACCTCTTGTATTTTATACCTGCTTCAGCCCTTTCCGTAAGCAGTGGGGACCATGTAAGGGCTGACTTCTCAGCACTGCATTAACACCAGACCATTCTGATGTTGTGTGTTGGTTTCTATTTAGGAGTTACATAAAAATATTTAAATACCCTTAAATATTACAGCCACTCTTACATCCTTTACAGACTCTGTATGTCATGCACTCTGGGCAGACGTGTGTGTCTGAAGGCAGATGCAGCACTAGAAATGGTCTGTTCATGAACATCCTGGCAGCTAATGGAGAGCAGGAGAGATTTTGCCGGTGTTGCCAGTGTTTGGAGCATTTTAGGTGCTATGAGCAGTGGTGACACATTTGGGAAGGAGAGTTATGTGACATTATCCTCTTCTTCCAGTCAGCCCCTCTGATAGCTGCTGCGGTTGCCTTTGCTGTTGCTTGTTCCCCAGGTTAATGTTGCCTCTCTCAATTTCAACTCCAGCAGTGCAGTTCTGAATGCACACTGTAAATGTTATCAGGATTGTGGTAACTTTATCCTGCTTTTTTTTCTTTTTTTTTTTTTTTTTTTTTGGCAAAGCTTTAAGCAGTACCAAGGTTACTGGAGCTGTCTGAAAAGAGATTTTCCTTCCCTGCATGTCTCTGATAACCACAGAAGTGGGGTTTTGTAAAAGCATTTAAGTAAAATTATAGGGAATGTAATAGGCTTATGTGGAATTTAATAGACTTAAAAGGAATGATGGTGACTGACTGGCTTGTTTTATATACAGGTGGAGCCTAATCTGATTTTTTTCCTCCCTTCAGTTTTTCCCCTACATCCTGCTGCTCGTCGCCATCCTGCTGTACCTACCATGTTTGTTCTGGCGCTTCACTGCAGCACCTCACCTTTCTTCCGACCTGAAGTTTATTATGGAAGAACTTGACAAAGCCTATAACAGGGCAATCAAAGCTGCTAATAGCATCCGCGGAGGAGACCCCAGGGACCCTACTGACTTGGTTCCAGCTGTTAATGAAAACTTGACACAGAGGTAAGATGCTGGGGCTTGCCTTTCTTTGCTCTTTTCCTTAAGCTCTTAACAGATGTAACACCTTCACTCTTCTTAGAAATGTTTTGGAAAGGTTTGCGTGGTGACCTCACACGTTTTTAAGTTTGGTTAAAAAAATGAAGACATCTGAAATCATTCCTGTGAGCACTTGGAGCTGGAACTTGAAATTTTATTTTTTCGAATAAAACATTTGATGTGCTCTTATTGCCTGAGATGTCCTGATTTCTTTAGTTGTAGTAGGTGTTAATTAGTTTTACCCACCACAGCACAAGAAAACAGGGATGGCTGCAGTCTTCAATTCTCAATGTTCTTGACAGTCGCTTGCATGCTGTGAGCAAAGTTTGTTACTTGTCATTCCTGTCCTTTCAGATCTAGAACTGCAAAGCGTCTGTTTAGAGAAAAAAAAAAAAATCCCAAACCCCCCAAACACCAAAACCAACAAAAGCACAAAACCTGTCTCTGATCAGATTAGTGCACTGTTCTAACCTGGTCCAGTTTCTGCTTCATCCTAGCTCAGGGTACCTGTTTCTCTGTGTTTGTGGGGCTACAAGCAATGCAATGGGGACTTAAGTCTGTTCTTTAAAATGTGGAGTTAGGTCTTGACAAGTAAAAAGCCTTCCAGTGTGCTATTACCAAACAAGTGCTTGGGAAGTCTGCTTTTTTCGTCGTGGATTTGCTCACTATACCTGTTTTGTATTGTAATAGAACAAAAAAAACTTTTTTTGCTGCAAGGGTAATACTTTTTTTTTCCAGTTTTTCCAATGCTTGAGCTCTTTTGTCTCTTAGGTGGCTTTTCTGTATTAGAGTGTCAATATTCTTCATTTATCTGCTATTCTGTGATTTTTTTTTTTTTTACTGACTTCAGTAAAACTACCCTTGCTTTACCCCAATAAGAGAGAATCCAATGTTGTGTTTTTTTAGAGTACTAGGTTTCTTTGAAATCTTAGGTAGGTGAATGCTCCAGCATCTGATCTATGTAATTTGGTTTTTTTCCTCTCTCTTTCAGTTTGTGGGAAATATCTGAAAGCCACTTTAAATACCCCATTGTGGAGCAGTACCTGAAGACAAAGAAGAATTCCAAATGCTTAATAATTAAATACATTATCTGCCGTTTACTCACTCTAGTAATTATTTTAATTGCCTGCCTCTACCTGGGCTACTACATTAGCCTCTCCTCTTTGAGTGATGAGTTTCTTTGCACTATCAAAACTGGGATCTTAAAGAATGACACAACTGTTCCAGAAGTGGTTCAGTGCAAGCTTATTGCTGTTGGTGTCTTCAAGGTACTCAGCTATATTAACCTGATAGTCTACCTTCTAGTGATGCCGCTGGTGGTGTATGCAATGTTTGTTCCGTGGAGGTGGAATTCGGGTATTCTCAAAGTGTATGAAATCCTGCCAACTTTTGACGTTCTGAAACTCAAGTCAAAGAGTTTTGATGACTTAAGCCTTTACCTCCTCTTTCTTGAGGAAAATGTGAGTGAACTTAAATCATTTAAATGCCTCAAAGTGCTGGAGAACATTGCAGTTTCTGAGAAGTTTGATGTCATGCAACTTTTGGTGAACCTCGGTACTATTAAGACAGATACCGTAGATGGGAAGCCAGGGACAGCTATGTTGGAGAAGCCTGAAGGCACAGCTACAGAAGAGCTGGAAAAAAATGCAACAGAGCTACAAGGTAAGGTGACTTTCTCTTTCTTTAAAAAGAAAAGAAAAAAAAAAACAACAAAGAAAGAAACACCACAAAAACACCACATCCAAACCTGCTGGTATAGAGAGATAAGGAACCCATTAAGCCAAAAATTCATTAATGCAAAAGAAAGCAGGTTTCACCTAGATGTGTATTCCTACCAAAAATATTTTAATATATTCTACAAGAAAACGGACCTGCTTAGACCTTGCTGTGTTGTCTGCAGGATTACTGCTGTAACTTCATGTATGTGCCAGAAGATTGTAGTGTTGCAAGTCAGTGGCATAGGGTGAACACTGAGGTCTGAAGCTGAACTCCTTAAGACCTCCTGCACAGTAAAGGAACAATAGATTGGCCTGCAGTAGGTTGGGCTGGAAGGAGCTCCAGCGAGAAAGCTGGCAGTTTGAGGACATTTGTTTTTCAGCGATTAGCTCAAAGAGTAGTAACTGCTGCTTCTGCTTTTTCATTCAGGCTTTGGCAGAAGTCTTAGATGAATGCAAAAATAAGTCTGATGCTCAGAAATGCCACTGGTAGAGGAACAGAAAATGACAAAGGAAGGGAAGTGGGGCTGGGGCCAGTGAGCATGTTCCTGTTCCTTCTTACACAGAGAGAAAGGAATATTGTCTGTAAAGTGATTTTTGCCAAAATGGCCTAAGTCAATCTGGCTTGGTGCAGCTGTTCTCTGAATATTCCCACCAGTTCCCAGATGTGCTCAGCTCTGAGCAATTGCTCTTATATGAGATGCAGTCGTAGATTCTGTGCTAAAAAATGTGACGTATCTGAAATGTGATTCCGATTCCCTCCTCAAGTGCAGAATTAGAGAGAAGAAGCCAGATATCCAGGGAGAGGCAAAAAGGGACAGAAGAGCTTTCTTCCCATTTGATGTGAGTGTGGCTGCTGTCATAGCCATACTCGCAGAAGCAGCAGGACACCAATGCCTACATCCCCTGAATGAGGGAGTTGAGACTCTGTGGGCTGCCTCTTCACAAAGTCCTTCACTCGTGGAAGTGAAGATGCTTTAAAAGGTTTAGCAGCTGACCTGCGTAGTGGAGCACAATGCTGGGGGCAAGTTAAAGAACTGTTTTAAAGGCACAAAAAAATGAAATGTACTTTCTCTTGAGAAAGCTATGCCCTGTGCTTAATAAAAAAGAAGCAGCAGCATCCAGAGGGTAACTGTTCCTCTGTGCTTTGGTCAAGCAGTTCTGGTAGGCTGAGGTCTGGAGGAGAAGTCAAATTAGAGAACAGGGGAATTCAGAATATACAGGCAGAATTGTTTTCAAACTAGAAGAAGCACTTCTGGCAGCCAGCTCTAGTACAGCAGTTTGGATTAATTCTGACAAAACAGTTTTCCTCTTGAATGTGTCCCTTTTTGAAATTACAGGTGGGTTTTGGTAGAAGAATTTAAGAGCCCAAGGTGGAGGTCTCTGCTCAAGGAGCTGCAAAAGCTAATAGAAAATCTGACTCATTTTTATCTGCAGACCTTTTAAGACTGCTTTCATCTCACAAAAACACTTCCAAGACTTGTTTTCCCCCAGAGCAGAACAAACTCATGCTTGAAGCTCTGTTAAAATGCATTGCAAGAACAAGCTGCCATTTCATGACCAGCTCTGCCTGGCGCAGCCCTCTCCTTTTGCCTGTGTGCAGCTGCAGGCTTCACCACCTGTCAGCAAAGCTTCACCTCTGGCTCATCATATTTTCTTCGTCACTAGTGGCATCAGCATGTTTTAATTAATAACCATGTTAAACCAGTGGTAGCTGCTCGCTCCAGACCGTAAGGGCATCTGGCTGCTGGGTGCTGCATCCAGGCTGCACGGGGGCAGCTGGAGGATGCTCGGCATGGCACAGCCAGCCAGCCTGGCAGCACTGTCCTGGTAGCGGTTCCTCTGTAGATGAGAACATGTGGAGTGGTTTCATGGCCCTTTCACTTCTAAAGGCTTTCTTTCTCTTTAGTTTTGACAGACCATGATGCAAGCGGCAGTGTGAGTCCAAGAGAAGATAAAAAACTTCGCCAAAGACTTATCGATTCTTCGTGCTGATGCCTCCCCGCCGCAGCAGGCAGGAGCCTCGTGCTTCAGGACGGCTTGTCCTCTGCCTTTGCTACGCTCAGCACAGGGTGCTACTCTTTGAACGCAACCGTCTCAATGGCCTGACGATTCCTCAGAGGCCAAACTGGTTTACAGACTACTTGTGGCATAATAACCAGCAATCATGTACTTGACAAAGCATGTTGTAGACTTTCATTATTTATTTAAAAAAAAATGAAAACAAACACACAAGGAACAAAAAGAACAAAAGATTTCTATCATGAGTAGCGAGTGGCATGCATTGAATGCAATCAAAGCTGGCAGCAGGAAAGAGCTAGCACTATGCTGTGAGAAACGTAACCCTATAGGTAACAGAGATGGCCACGTCGCATGCTGAGATGTTGATCTGCTGGAAGCAGCCATCTCCGTTCTGGGGCATTTTGGGGGCTCTCTGCCCTGGAAGAGTATTTTTGTTGTTTTTTAATGAGTCTGGTTAATCTGCACCAGGTGGTGGCTGGTCACTGATATTGGCTGTGTCTTCACAGGAAAAATAGAGTTTGCTCTGTTCAGCCTGAGATGTCTTGGTTAGCCATCTCAACAGTGATGTCTGGGGTTGATTTACTTGGCACTGATGGAAGAGAAACTACAAACAGGCTTAGTATAAGGGGGTACTGTAAATGTTAAAGATTTTGAATTTTCTATGTATTAATAAATGAATAATGTCTTAACACCTTTTTTTACAAAATGTAAGCTAAATGTTCATTTAATTTCTATTTCTCGGTTATTTTGGTCTTAGTGGCTAACAAATCCACCTTGGAGTTTGGGCTGAAGATCAGTGAAGTTGGTTCCATTTTTGTAACGGTTTGCAGAAGTTGTTTTGTAATGTTTGCATGTGTGGAATTTGTTTAGTTGTGCTGTCTTCCAAAACCCACTTGAGAAAACCAGTCTTATTTGTATTACTAGCAGCTGAGTGCCTCCGCAGAGCCAGGCACCCACTAGCCAAAGTGAGGTAGATGTAAGTATGATGAAACATTGTTCTCCCCTCACAACCTGTGACTTAATTTTAATTAAAGATAACATACTGAAGTGGGTTGGAATAGACAAAGAAGGGGAAGTGTTTGTAAATTGTAAGACTGTCCTGGTTTGTTATTGTACTGTTCGGGGAAAGTACCGTTCAGCTTTAATATCATCATCCCCCTGCCCAGGACCTCTGCCTTCAGTTAACATTGAAATGACCTGTACCTTGAATTTGAGGTACAAGGTGAGGTGGGCGTGGGTTTAATCACCACAGTGGCAGTGTGTATCTTTCACAAATGTTTTATGCTCACTTGCTTTTCCGTGTTGTCCGTGTAACTGAAATGTTTTGCTTGTCACCTTTTACAAGTTGTCTTTTTAGACAAGGTAGCACCTCTTTTATAGCTAGGTAGGACTTCCATTTTCCGGTTCATCTGTGTCACCCGCTGTTGTGTTCTTGGCTGTTAGCATTCTCCGTACGGCTGAGGATGAGGGGGTAAAAGAAGTAATTGGTGTTACCAGCTTTGCACAGAACTGTGTGTGCTGCAGCTGATCTCGAAGAGATAGCGCATCGACTTGAATTTGGCAGCTGCTGCTAAACAAGTGGATCCCTAAGTGCTGCCACACTCTCCTTTGTGCTACTATTACAAGTACTCTTCAGTTACTACATGGCTTTTAGCTAAGAAAAGCCTAATCTAAAAGAAAGTCTTTAAAGCCATAGTGTTGTGCTACCTCTGCACAGGACAGCAGCACAGCTGCAATTCTAGTGTCTGTTGCATTACCAGCAAGAAACAGGGCTTGTGTTGGATACTGCTGGCCCAAACTGCTCAATTTTACTGCCATACTTCTCCCAGCAAGCCTACAACCCCTCTGACCTTTTCTGAATCGTTTCTGTCTGTCTGTGCTGCTGGGTTGCTGATGGTCCTTTGTGTGGGTACTGCAGATGCACACTGTGCATTGGGTGTTTTGAGCAAGGAGCTATAGTGCAATACTAAGATTTTGTGATGTGGATGTGTTTGAACTGTTTGGTGTAAGTAGAGTTCTCAGTCTTTAAAACTCAAAGCTCCTGAAAACATGTTCACGTTTCATGTTGGATATGAACCTAACTTTTTACTAATTTCCCTTTTGTATTTAAAAATATGACTTGCTGCAGTGAATCTCTTGTTGTCTTCCGAAGTCCTCAATAAAATATGTATCAATTCTTGGTTATTTAAATAAATTTTGCGAACTATAGCAGTGTAGGTGACTGACGGTTCCAGGAACAGTCACATGTCGCCATGTGAAAACCTGTAGTGCAATACATGTGGTCTGATGCTAAACCCTGAGCAGACTTTTTGGGCAGTAGTTATAATTGTATTCTTTTAAGTTTTGTTCTCATAAAATTGTCACATCAACATGAATTGGTTCAAAATATATTTAATCTTCAAAAACTGTTGAGAAAATATCAGCACATGATAAATATCCTATCTATTGTGTAAGTTATCTAAAAATTGGCCACAGTCTCAGCATGTGTGAGCTTTTCAGCTGTATCGTGCTGATTTAAGAGGTGTTGTTGCAACTGCACAACTCAGTTCTACTTGTATTTTAGTGGCACCACGCTTTCTGTATTTTGCCCTTTTCGAAAGATGATCTAACATCCAATTTAGGTCTTAAGGAGGAGAGTCCAACTTCAGCCTCTTCATCACTACAGTCTTTCTAGAAACAGCTACACCCACCTATCTTTTTTTAAAATACCCCAGAAAGTAAAATGGCAGTGTTGAGAGTCAATTTGGTCCATGCCACCCTTTGTCTGACACTTCTCTCTCCATCACTTGGATCTTAATAGTCTTCCAAATGCAGGAGAGTTGCAGCTAGCTCCTAGTGGACACGGGAGGATGCTGAGCTGGATCACCGGTCCCTAACTGCTCTATTGAGCTTTGTGCGTCTGTCCCAAGGAAGTGAATGCGCCATGTTAATACCTGCCCAGAAATGTGGAACTGGCCTTTTTGGGGACTATGTGTCCTGGTTTTGGCTGAGACAGAGTTAATTTTCTTCCTAGTAGCTGGTACAGTGCTGTATTCTGGATTTAGTATGAAACAATGTTGGTAGCACACTGATGTTTCAGTTGTTCCTAAATCAAGGATTTTTCAGTTTCCTGTGCTCTACCAGCGAGGAGGTGCGTGAGAAGCCGGGAGGGAGCTTGGCCAGGACAGCTGATCCAAACTGGCCAAAGGGATATTTCATACCATAAGACATCATGCTCAGTGTATAAACTCAGAGGAGTTGGTGTGGGAGGTGATTGCTGCTTGGGGACGGGCTGGGCATCGGTCAGTGGGTGGTGTGCGATTGCGCTGTGTGTCATTTGTGGGTATCTTGGGGTTTATTTCTCTCTTTTTTGTTATCTTCCTCTTCATTACTATTTTTTAAAATTTCAATTAACTGTTCTCACCTCAAGCCACAAGACTGGGGATTTTTTTTTCCCCCTTTTGATTTTCTCCTCCTTATCCCACTATGGAGGGAGGGCAGGGAGCAGGGAGGAGTGAGCCAGTGGCTGTGTGATGCTTTTTGCTGGCTGGGGTTAAACCATGACAGTCATTTTCGGGCACCAGCAGTCCACTTGCACCACTTCCTGGGGGAACTCCCTCAGTAGAAATTTCTAAGGTTTCAAAGTCAGTATTTCTCCAGTAAGGTTACTAAATATTTTAACCTAATTTTATGGAAAATCCACCTGTTCCCAAATTAAAGTTGTTAAGTTAAAGCTGAAATTGAAAAAAGGTTTGTAATTCGTTCTAGGCAGCAGGGAAATATGGTCAGAAATCAGAGTCTTTGAGTGGGCTTTTAGCTTGAAGTCCTGTGAATGGTCACATAGTAATGCCAGCCTTCTCTGAAAACACACAATGTGGATTTCATTACTAATTGGAGAGGGACTGTTTGACTAGTAGGTTTGTTTTCTTTTATTAACTCTTAAAACACACACAGTATGTGTACGGACACACCAGCTACCAATGAACACAGCCAGGTATGTCTAAGGCTGAATGTGAACCAACAGAAATTTAGGATTTAAACATAGAAAAGCCTTTGAATGTTTAGTATTTTGAGGTTTTTTTCCAAACCTTTGTGCTCTTCAGATCCCCTCAGAAAGAAATCCTTATTGAAAAAGCAATTAATTCCAGAGGATGCAGGTTTGTTGGTGACATAGCGATGGTACTTAGGAAGTATGAACTTGTGTCCAAGAGTGGTGAGGTTTGGGGGCAGGTCAGATTATTTGCCAGGCTGAGGCATGGGTTTATACTAACCAGTAAATATCCAGATCACAGGCTTGCTAACCCCAAATCCTTTTTTTTTTTTTTTTTCCTCTTTAATAGCATTTTGTGGGTGTGATTCCGTAGTCTACCTACAGTTTGTTAGGCCAGATTTGCTGCCACACTTTTGAAAGGGGAGAACTGTAGGTAGCAATAACTTCTGTGTGCTTGAGAGTTAAAGAGGAGGGAGGTTAGGGAAATGAATGACTTTTCAGACTTAACAGACAGTGTTTCATTGGTACACAGCGGCTGTAGGCAGAGGACTACATGAACAGCTCACCTCTTCAGAAAACAATCTAAACAAAGCTGGTGTATTGCACAGATGCTTATGCAGTACATATTGCCAAACACAGCCCTAGAAAGTGCTTTCCAAAAGTGTTACATCTTTTCAGACCAGCATTGCTGCTTTTCTTCTCCCTATGTGTGTCTGTAAAGCCCTTATCCGCCTCTTGTAGCACCTTTGCAATACTTGTTCTTTACGGTACTTTACAAAGGCTACCCAAGCAATAAGCTCCTCTGCTTTCTTGATGGAGGAAGAAGAGTTGAAGTGACTGTCCCATAGGAGTAAGTTTAACTAAAAGAGTTGGGTCTCTGGGTGTCTATTCCTGGGATCTGCCATGTTTTTAGTACAGTCTAGTTAACTAAGGGAGTACAGTCAAAACTAATGAAAACTGTTTTATTTCAGGGGAAGGGAGAATGTAACAATAAACAGGAGAATGCCTGAGGCATCGGGTGAGGTGGAACCAGCCATCAGAGACTGCTTGACTTCAGCTCTTCATCTCCATGTCTGAGGTAACAGTGAGACAAGTTCCATCTCTCCTGAGAGGCCCGCCAGTTACAAATATTCCCTGAGCTACTTAACTGTCACCAATCTGACCCTTCGGTGAAGGTAGGCAGGTCAGTAGTCATTAGATTGCCAGTTAATTGGCCCCATTTGCTGTTATGTGGTATTCTCTTCCAAGAAGGTTCAACCAACAAGCCCCCTCCAGAGAGGTCGGCTGGGACAGTCGGTGCAGCAGGGGAGAGACCCACAGTTTACAGACAGGTGAAAAAAGGGGCATGTAATGCAATTGTCGGTCATTTAGGAGCAACTGAAATTCCTTCCTCCTGCATGGGCCTTGAGTGCCCTTCAAGAAGGACTTGTCCACTGCAGAAACCTTGAGCCTGATTGTCCCTGTTGCAGCAGAAGTCTTGGGCACATTCTGCACTTGCTTGAGGACTGTGCAGGGTACAGCCTGTGCTTTGAGGAGGAAAGCTCCCCTGAGGAGTTACACCAGGATCCCAGAGCTGCTATCAGCTCTTAATACTAGAGAAAAACCTTTGAAGACATTTTGTGTTTTGAAAAAAAAAAAAAATGCACCCTGAAACAAGACTTTTTTTAATTCAAGGAGGACAAGATCACCTGGATGCCCTTTGAGGTTAATGTTATTGAGCTGCTGATAAAAGCAGCTGCAGGGAGGTGACAATCATTTGGAGAACAATAAAGGAGGCCCGGGAGATATTCTGGCACATTTCTGTTTGAAAAGCTCAAATTACATTCAGTATAGACTCAGGAATGGGCTTTGTGCAAGGGCTGCATTTTTAAGCCTTTAAAAAATATTATACGTTTTCATGTGCACAGGAAGCTCGGGGAAGCAGATGAAGAAATTCTTTGGGGAAAAAACAGCCTTTGCTGGATTAGGGCAAAATGACTGCAGTAAAGAGTTGGAGGAACGGCGAACTGCCTTGGAATGAGAAGCCAAATCTTGGGAGAAGACAACGCTTGCAGAAGAAGATGG
This sequence comes from Pterocles gutturalis, assembly GCF_000699245.1. Classification (NCBI taxonomy): domain Eukaryota; kingdom Metazoa; phylum Chordata; class Aves; order Pterocliformes; family Pteroclidae; genus Pterocles; species Pterocles gutturalis. The sequence continues at coordinate 41,836 of NW_010119773.1, read as the reverse complement.
AAAAGGCCTGACCCCTTCCAAGCACTGGGAGAGTCCTAAGTCTCATCGTTTCTCTGCCGTTACCAAACATTCAAATCCATAGGCAAAACCTCCCATTTTTGCCCTATTGTTAACTACATATGAAGGATATCATCCTACCATTGTTGTCAGATAGCTGGATTGGAAGAGGTGATTATAATGAATCAGTGTTTCCAGCCTTTCTGAGAATATATCCAGGCATCAATAAGATGACAAGCAAAAGAATTTTTACTTGTTTCTGTGCACGTTTTTAACCACGTTGCTCTCAGACTCTCAGTTCCAGGCCTCCTGAATACAAGATGTGTTTTCTCTTTTCTCTCTCTCTCAGTTCCTGTTTTATAAAATAGGGGTGATAACACCACTTCATCAAGCGGGGGCATTCCAACAAATATTGTGTCAGAATATGCAAATGTTTCCTCAATGATGTTGAGTGCTAGATGAAGAAGAAAGTGCTCTGAAGACATGAATTCTCTATTCAGAGCAGGTTTTGAAAAGGATACCTACCCATAGTCGATAGAGAGGAGAAAGAAAATATTAACTGCTTTTGAACACTGTCCTCCTGTAAACCAGAGAAGTCAGGGCATTATGAAAAAGTAACATGTAAACCCATAACTGAAAGTTCTGTCATTCATGTAGGAAATAGGAAGCAAAATTAAGAGTGAAATGGTAGTTTTGCTTTGTAATATTACTCTTCTTTTAAAAGCTGTGTTTTTTATAACATTACACAACATTGTCTTTCCATCAGTATCAGAGAAATATTGACTTCAGAGAAACATACGAGAAATGTTCATTTTTCTAAGCCTGTGTTAAAGTAACAGGGAACTGTAACAGAGCATGAGATTTCAAGCAGGCTACAGTTGCCCAAAACATATTTGAATGTTCAGCTGAGATATAAGTTCCTGTATGGAAATTTACCAAAAGTTTTAATCCATGAGGTCTTTGTCAAAGTACAGCAGCACTGTTATAAACCCAGCCAGTTTTAGTCTATGTTTCATAAGTGAATCAAAAAAAACCCTCTGTTTTTAAAATCCTGTATATTTGAGTAGCTAAGACTTTTTTTTTAAACCATGTAAAAACAGGAAACAGAAGGTGAAAGGCAACTTTGTCTTTTATGTTATATTCTTCTGAAACAAGTCCAGAGAACTCCAAGGCCAACCAGTCTGGAGAAACATGAGTGCAGGTTCATTATTGTCTTTTGAAGTCTATCCTGTTTCTTTATTTCGCTCTGTAGGCAGCAAAAGATCAGCCAGCTAGCATGGACTACCATATAAAATAAAAAATGGCAAATAAAAAAGTTATGAAGTCAGTAAGACTAACATTTTACTGATTTTATTTCCACTGTGTTATATGCTACCCACACCTCCTTTCTCCAGCTTATCCATTTGGAGATTAATCCACATATTATGAAAAGTTATTTGCTATGCAACACAAGGCTGTGGGTCCAGAGGAGGCAGGACACTGTGTATACGCTAGCGGTGGTGAGCAGCCCCCTTCCCATGCAGGTTGGCTCTCCTGCAGGATGGTTGCTCTGGAAGTCGTGGTGCTGAGGCTCTCCAAAGTGGAGAAACTCACTGGAAGGAAAGAAAAGGGCTGGGTACAGACCATTCAAAACAACACGTCAGCTCTTCAGATTTGCTCTCCTTCCTGCAGCTGGGTGCTTTTGAAGAACATTGGTCTGCTTTAAGGGCAAATGCTGCTTGAAGTAATGTGAGTAAACCTGAAACTCGGTCTCTCATTCCTCCAGGAGAATCTGCAACATCATGGTTTTCACATGGCAGGTAAAATCCTGCATTTGCTTAACTGTTACTTCCTTTCAGATTTCTTCAAGTGTTTTGAGAATTGTTACCCTTGCACTCAAACAGTTTCCTTATTCATAGAATCACAGAATGGTTTGGGTTGGAAGGGACCTTAAAGATCATTGAGTTCCAACCCCCCTGCCGTGGGCAGGGACACCCTCCACTAGCCCAGGTTGCTCAAAGCCTCATCCAGCCTGGCCTTGAACCCCTCCAGGGATGGGACATCCACAGCTTCTCTGGGCAACCTGTGCCAGTGCCTTACCACGCTCAAGTCAAAAATTTCTTCCTAATATCTAATCTAAATCTACCCTCTTTCAGCTTAAAACTGTTACCCTCATCCTATCCCTACACTCTCGGATCAAGAGTCCCTCCCCATCTCTCCTGTAGCCCCCTTTCAGCACTGGAAGGCCACTATAAGGTCCCCCTGGAGCCTTTTCTTCTCCAGGCTGATCAACCCCAACTCTCTCAGCCTGTCCCTCATACAGGTGGTACTCCAGCCCTCTGACCATCTTCTTGGCCTCCTCTGGACTCACTCCAACAGGAAAGTGTTAGGTGCCTTTGAAGGCATTTGAAGGGGTAAGCAGTCCAGGGAAGAAAATAGCCTGGGCTCACTGTGTTTGGCCTACATTTTTAATTGCTTTAGCTCTTGCACACTTAAAAACTTTATGCACCTAAAGCAACAGAAGTGAAATCTCTCAATCAGCAAGAAAAGAATTGGGGTTTTTGTTTGCTTTTTCCCTCTCACTTGTGCTAAATTGGGGTGAGAGAATTACGTGATGCTGCACAGTGCAGAGCAAAGACTGTGCCAGGAGTCTGAGCTGCAGGATGAGAAACAGACCTGAGGGCTACTTGTCTGTTACATCTGGGAATGAGCTTACACTGCCAAGTAAGAATGCCAGGGATCCAGCTGGAGGTTTTGGTCCCTGCTGTCCTCGTTGTTCAAGTGTTATCTCATTCCTGAGTTCTGTCTTGGGCTGCTCCAACGGGATTTCTCCAAGACAAATTCTGGGCAAGCCTCTGGGAACAGTTCACTACAAGAGTAGCTCCCAAAAGGCAGTGGGGATGAGACCATGCCAGTCTGGTTCCCACCACCCTACACATCCCTTCAATATATCCCATCAAGTTTTGCCCCTTCAGAGACTCTGATGGCATACTTTTAGAACCTCTGGTACATCTCCTTATCTTCATATTATTAAAAACTATTTTGATGGAGTCTGGCAAACCTGTCATATTGTAGTGCTTTGACCTGAAAAACATACAAAAAATGTAATTTTGTCCTAATATCCTGGTATCCCTGTGGCTCTAGATGCTCATAGTCAAGGACTGTGTACCATGACATAGCTGGTCTGCTCCAGATGGAACGAGCCATGCACACTGTGGAAACAAGGAGGTTGACACCCTAGAGACAGGAATCATCCATAGACCTTCAGTTATTTAGCTGGACAGGCACACTCATCTCATCCTGAAATGCCCTGCTTGCCAGATCCAGTCTGCAGAGAAAAGAGACACTGAGGAGGTTGCTGAGAGACTGATCTGAAGGAGGAGAAAATCTCCACCCATTTGTTTTGTAGATAAATGCACTATTTCTTCTGATAAGGACAATGTGGTGGTGCCCAGGTTCATCCCTGCCTCTCTACGGATCATCAAAAAGCTTTGAGCTTAAGGCAGGAGCTGGAGGTTGGACCCCACCGTGACTCACAGAAATCCCTTCAAGCCTGCAAACCAGAGGGCAGGCTGGACGGGACACGGTTCCCAGAAGAAGAAAGGATGGGTCAAACCCTGTTTATGTCTCTCTAGTGTCAGCCCAAACCTGCTCCCCAGCCTGCTGTGTGGTCCCCAGGAAGGAGCAGGAGCTCCGGTTCTGCTGTCTGTGCAAGGTGGGGAAAGGAGGGGAGAATCTCATCCTCGTCCTCCTGGGGTGGTACCAGGAATATCAGAAAACAGGAGAGCAAGCTACCGAGTCCTGAGATACCAGACACAGAGGCTGTGGGAAGATAGGGGCTCTGAGAGCTGCACTGTGTGGGTGCCTGTGCGGCGCAGGCTGTCACAGCCCGGTGACAAGTCTGGCAGCGTGCGTCAGCTGCAGAGCTGGCTGTGCGCTCTCACCAGCACTCGGGAGATTTATGAATAAGGCAGTCATGAATAGCAGTTAGTCTCCTGGGAAACTGTTATTCCAGAGATCTGTCTGTGTGTCCACAGGTCAGTCTATTTAGAGGGACAAGACATCCCTGAAGCTCTGGAAGTACTTTCCCACTACCTGACACTTTATAGTTGCAGCTCGTTACTTCTTTTTAAGCCCATGAAGGTCTAATTTTAGTGGGAATACCTGTCCATGGCCCTGTGACGGCTGTGCTTGCAGAGCACAAGTACAGAAAACAGAGCTGAAACTCACCCAATAGTCCGTGCACGGGTCATGGCTCACCACCATGCAGATGTATCTACCCACGTCCAAGAGCTGTATAGCTTCATCCCACCTTTGCTGAGCTCAGTAGCTTCACTGCACAAATGTAGCCTGCATCTCGGAGCAAGGGGGGAATCTCTGCTTTCGCAGAGCAGACGAGTCAGTAGCTGTCAAAGATGTTAGGCTACCAGGCTGTGGTCTGTTCATGACTTCTATGAAGGACATAGTCTGACTGTTTTAATGTTCATGGTCTACTCAAAATACATCAAAAAACATCTTGAAGTTTCACATTCAATAGGCAAATGTTTAAGACTCAGTAGCTGGATGATGGGGGTGAGCGACTGCTCTCTCTTTGCAGTACCAAAATGTAAGCAATGATATCAACCCTTAAGTGCTTTGAGCTCCAGAGATAAAAATCATGTTTGTGTTAGCTTGTAGTGGCTAGTTAAATACATTCAATACAGAAATGAGGTGGAGCTTTATACTTATCAGAAAATTGTGATTTTGAAATCTCTGGAAACAGTATTTTTCTCATACGAGCAGTGTAAGCAAAGAGTTTGGAGATGCCGCTTGGTAACTTGGAAAATGCCTGTGGGACGATGACCTTAACATTACCAAAATTCCAGGAAATTGCTGTATTTTTAGCAGCCCTCTTCTCATCTCCATCAACTGAAAGGAAAATATATTCCTCCTCTGCTGCCAGGAGAAGGGGTGGGCTGCCCTGCAGACAGAGACAATGCCGACCAATGCTGAGGTTTATTTCTTCTGTGCAGGAGAAATCTGTCATCTTTTCGTTGGGTGGTAATCTCAGCATGCTTCAAAGAATCTTGGCTTCCTTTTACGTATTCTAGCAAGAGGCTTTGAGCATGCTACGTGCTTTCAGTTTTGCCTGTACTCTATGAAATGTCCCTCTAATGGATACAGGTACAATGCTTCAGCTTTCCTTTGGATGAGAAAGTCTCTGAGTTGGCTTGCTGCTAATTATGGCAGGCACAGCAAAGCATGTATGAAGAAAAAAACCCTGAATTCATCTCCACTAAGGATCTGGCCCTTGCCATTTTTTTGGCTGCAACTGAAAATTCTCTGCCACAAAAAAAATCTGTGTAGTGGAATAAAGAAAGTTGTGGATTTTTCCTGCTGTGCACAACAATGTCTGATGGCAGCGGCAGCTCGTGCTCTACTGATGAAGACTTTGAGACTGGCACAGAACTGGCCTGCTTCCCACAAGACTCCTGCTAGTGCATGTTAAATACTGTGATGAGGAGTCTGGAAAAGTTTTCAATTCAAGGATTTAATTGGGAAGACTCTGTGAGTGGGGCCCTGGAGGCTTCCTCTTTTCAGTACCAAAGAGGATGATGGACTACTGAGCACAAGTCATTTGAGAAATGGCTGAACTCAAGTAGATGAAATTAAATAAGGAAAAGTGCAAAATAGCAACTACACTTGGGATGGAGAAATTAAATGGGGAATAGTCAGCTAGGCGTTACGAGGAGATTTAAACTCATCGGATTATCCTTGTGATGTTTTTGCAATAAAATGCCCCAGCCCCCCACCTAAATTATCTAAATTCCCCCATCACTCTGGACTGCTGCAGGAGGAATGCCAGGTGTAAGGCACGTGAGATGGCTCTCCTGTTCCACTTGACACAGGGCAGGGAGTACCTGAAATGTTCTGTTTCAGGCATCACTTCTCAGGAAAAATGTGTGCAGAAAGTAGAATCATAGAATCATGGAATTGTTTGGGTTGGAAGGGACCTTGAAAGATCATCTAGTCCAACCCCCCTGCCATGGGCAGGGACACCTCCCACTAGCCCAGGTTGCTCAAAGCCTCATCCAGCCTGGCCTTGAACACCTCCAGGGATGGGGCATCCACAGCTTCTCTGGGCAACCTGTTCCAGTGTCTCATCACCCTCACAGTGAAAAACTTCTCCCTAACATCTAATCTAAATCTACCCTCTTTCAGTTTAAAGCCACTACACATCCTATCACTGCAGGTGCTGGTAAAAAGTCTCTCTCCATCTTTCTTATAAGCCCCCTTTAAGTACTGAAAGGCTGCTATAAGGTCTCCCTGGAGCCTTAGAATCATAGAATCATAGAAAAAAAATCTTGTCCAGTTGTCCTGTCCTGTCTCTGCAGTCCCACAGTTACTGTACCTACACTCCAGGGAGGTTTCCTTCTGGGAGAGGAACTGTTTTTTTCCAGCCCAGGAAAGCCAAAGGCCCCAGGCAGTAGCGGTGCATGCAGCAAAACCTAGCAAAAGGGCAACACAGGGCTAATCCAGTAGCTGCACCAGCACCAAAGGCTTCTCAGACAAAACAAATCATTCATATGTCTTGGTGAGTCGTTGTCGCCTCCTTCCCCTCAGGCCTGACATGGGGCAAGGGGTTGTGGGGCTGTAGGGGACAGATGTGTGGTTCTCCTGCCCACCCAACATTTACATCTGGGGACAACTGCAGCATTTCAGCTAGCAGAGTTATAGATCTGTTCTACAGGAGTCACACATTGCACTTTCTGTCACCATCATGAGTGCCTGTGCTTTTACAGAACACTGGAAACTACGTTAGAGCACAGCACTGAGTGACCACTGGATGTTTGGCATCAACTGGTGACCCTGGGATTCACAGGAAAAAATACAGTGAGCAAGAAATTCCCTTTCCCTTCCTTCCCTCCCTGTCCTGGTTTTACAGAGGAATCCCAGATGGAGTTTATATTGCATCAGACAAAACGAAAGTAAAAGCAACTGTTGCACAGGCAATTTAGTGATTTTTCACAACAATCAAGCTTAGAGGGCTTAAGAGGCTTAGAATATGGCATCTGCAAGGGAAAGCTGGAAGAGCTCTGGTTTTTGTAGAAGAGAGTGGGGAGAAGTAAGCAAAGTCTTCTGAAAAGAAATAGTGAAAGACAGCTCTTCACAAAGGACGTGACAAACAAGCCACCACATTAATTTGCAAAAGCGATGGTTTAGCTTTAGTGCTTTAAAAAAGCTTTACATGCAAATCTGAAAGCCCTGGACTGAGGCTACATTTTATCTTCACAGCACTGATGCTATGAAGTGTCACAATACCACAGGCCTAGGGACAGAGTGCCTCGTTCCTCCACCCCTCACTTTCCATGGATCCCTCACTTCCCAGCCAATCTCATGGCGATGTGTGGCCAAAACCCATCCCTGCAAGATCACAGCCCGTGGTGGCACTGAGACTACTCTTACTTCTCCTTCACCTCGGGTCGTGCAGGACCCCCACCCAACATAACTTTCTAAAGGACTTATTTTCCCTTCCACCCATCTGAGCGCCCAGCCCACCCCTGTAGCCCATCACTCAGACCGAAACTGGGTGGGGGGGCGCAGCAGCCCACCCCCTGCTCCTCCCCCAGGGGCTGGGACAGAGGTGCTGTGCAGCAGCAGAAGTCCTTGATCTACACTCAGTGGAAAGGAATGAAAGAGATTTCCCTCTGAAGTCCCTTCCCATCCAGTGACACTTCTATTTATTGCTTCAGAGCAGGAAGGATGGAGGGAGGGAAGAAAAAGGGAAGGAGAGAGTGAAGGAGGGAAGGAGCGAAAGAATGAAAGCTGGAAGGAAAAAACCACATCTGACATTAACAAGTGCAAGAAAGTCTTCAAGGATTTGTTATCCCTGGAGTGCTATTCAGGATAGCACAAGCTGCCAAATACAGCCTGGTGTTGCCTTTGTTCCCTGTCAAAGTCTCTGCATAATTCCACACGGAGAAAATGAATAAAACACTAGGAACATTGTTAGAAACAGAATTAACATTCATGAATTCATAGAACTTGTAAGTTAATTTTCATAGGCCTGTTACCTTGTGATATGTTTCAAGGAAAGAGAAAAACAAGAAAGCAGTATTGTCAATAAAAATCATTTCACTTTTGAATAGAAAAAAAGGACAGCAGTCTTTAAATCATGAATGTTGCAGAGCCAACAACTCAAAGTTTTGGAGATGCTGGCATTAACTTTACCTCTGTGACCTTAATTGTGCTCCCTTATTCATCTGCCAGGTGATGCATTCTCCAAATACAAGGTCGTATTTCATTTTTCCATAAAACTCCCGTGCTCAGGCGATGTGGATCTCCTGCAACCAGCAGCTGTTCAATGCCCTGTGTACACCTGGTGATCCAGTAGACACATCTCTGCACTGCTCACAGGCTGCTCCAGAGGCACGTGTGTGAAGGTTCCAGAGGAAACAACTGAGCCTACACTGATAACCAAGGACATGACCCACAGTGACCTCGCCCAAGATTTATGGAAGCAGAAGCAGGCAAGATTTTGAGAGCAAAGATAACAATAATTGTTGACTGCTAAAGAGTGTAAAACTCCTGTCCAAAATCTAGTTCATTGTTGTCAACCAAAAGGAACCCAGAAGACCTGATGAGGAGTCCGTAGCCAGCATCGCTTGAGTTCTGTGTCACACAGGAGTGAGCCTGGTGAGACCACCTGGACACACATGCATGTCTTGGTGCTTCTGAGGAAGTGGCTATGAGGGTCAGAGTGGGGAGAATCAACTTGCTTAGAAAACCAGACGAAACAAAATTACTTCCCCTTTCCATAACGCCTCATGTTTAGGTGTGATTCATTATATTCCTGGAGGGGAAAGAAAAGCCACCCAACAGCATGATCCTTACCATGCTCCAGAGCGACCAGTCCCTTCTCACACCAAAGTGCCCCGTGCACTTGTTCTTGCAGATCTGTTTTTCTAAG
>NW_010119773.1:0-32879 GCF_000699245.1 Pterocles gutturalis | reverse complement strand
TGCTGAACCACCTGTCTGATGGCTGTTTCAAAGCACTGCACAAGACCAAAAATTAAAACAGCAAAAAATCCAGCTGCAGCAGGCAGCTGCAGAAAGGGAAAATGAAAGAAGATAATCTCCACTCTGTACATGTATCCCATTTTCTCATCACTCAGACCATCCCTTCATACTCACTGGCGTGGCATCTGAATGCTGTGTACGCACCCATGGCTGTGTTTACATTTTAAAAGAACCCTCTGGTCTGCAAAAGAGCTGGGGTAGAATGAAAAAAATACCCGTGAAACCTGGATGCCCAAATTAAATTGCCCAGGAAGTGATGTTTTTGCAATAATTTGCATCATATTGCACTTTTTGTGCTCAGAGCACAGTCCCCACTGATGTCAGCAGCACCAGTGAATTCAAAGTATTTCTCCAGAATCCCAAATCAGATATGAAGAAAATGAAAAATAGCTAATTAGGAAACACTCATCAGAAATTACCCTGTACTGCATTAAGTAATTTGTAGCACAGTGTATTGCATGCAGTTATCAAGGGCACCATTTCTAGTGCTTTAACGATGGGCTTGACCTTCTCTTGCACACATCTGTCCTATTCTCTATAAATCTCATTTCTCTGCTGGTCCAGCTCATCCCAGTATGTCCGCTTATCCCTGGACCAGGCTGTTCAATCTGCCTTTTCTTTTGCCACATCCATCCTTCCTGTTCTTTGGAATTAAATCAAACAGCTTCAGCATTTCGTACACTCGCTCTGTGCCCAGATCCAGGATTGGGAAGAGCCTGGAGAAGAAGAGTTTTCCACCTGGCACAGGGGTGCAGGATCCCGAGCTGTAACTGCAGGACCTGCTCAGACCCACCTGGAACAAATGCTGCTGTGACTGGGCATTTGAGGATCTTATCTACTGGAGCTGTGGCAAATTTCTACATACACAGCTGTTCAAGGGATGATAGCTGCACCCAAAGATGGTGAATCTTAAGATGTTACCTTCAGCTTCAGAAAGAACATCTTGCTGACTGCAGACCGTGAGACCTATAACGTATGCATGTGCTTGAAAACAACAGCATCACACACATTGAAAGGGAAAAAAAGACCTCTGATGTAAAATACGGCTGGGTCTAAGTGGTTCTGGTTTGGCCAAGCTGTATTAAACTGTCGGGTAGGCAAAGCATCACTTGAGGCTCACCTCTGCTGCCAGTCCATCAGCTCCAATCGACCATTAACCTGCTGCTGCCACCTCTCTGACACCAAAAGCTGCATCAGTGGGAGCTCCCAAGACATCCAGCAAGGCCAGTAGGACCAAGGTCCATACAGCAGTCACGGTGATTTCCCAGGAGTCCCCAGAATGATGGGATGACAGCAATGTAAGAGCTGCCATGACAACATGTCCCTCTTGGGAAAGGAAACTGAGAGGGAAAACTTCCCCTGAAAGTTTTAGGCTCAGCAGTGTGTGATCAGTCTTGCGCCTGTGGGATGCGCAGAGTGTAAACTCCTGCCTCTGTTTGATGAGAGTGAGCATCACAAATCAAAGACACCATTCAGGCAAAACCCTGAAAACACTCCGAAAGAGATGATTTATGGGCAAGAGAGTAACTTTGTACATCTAACTCAACTGAGTTGTCGTCAGACAACAAACAGAATAATCACAACTGAGGAAAGTATTTTTGCTTGAGTCTTTTAAGCTACAGACTCACTGGGAAAAGAAAGCAAAAAATAAATGACAGAAAAAAAGAAAGCAGAAAAATAATTTTTTCCCCCTCCTTTTGGATAAGACTGACAACAGCAGAATACTTTGAAAATGCTTTGATTTAGTTTTCTGAGGAGAGTCGCCTGGCTCTGCGCCCACACAGCTCTCCCCGGCTGGCTGGTGATGCTGCCAGGACAGAGCCACAGCCGTGGTGCTCCGGCAGAAGCCACAAGAGGCACACGGCCATGCACAGGAGTGAAGATGCTTTGAAGGATCAGAGCAGAAGGTGAAGCTACTAACAAAATCTACTTTTCAGAAGTAGATTTCCAGGCAGACTTCCTCTCTCAAGTCTTTCATGACCAAAGAGAGAAAAAATCCTGAAAAAATATTACATATGGTATGAAAATTTGAAAAATTGCATAAAAAAATAACCACAAGCAGGCAACATTTTCCATTCCTGAAGCCAGGTGACTCTATAGGTAAACCCAACTGTAGCCTTGATCATTTGCTTGCCCGAGTGAAGGAATAAGAAAGGATGTTTTTGGGAAGGATCCCTTGATCTCCTCGCACTCTCCTTTTACCCCAGGCAGGGAAGCTCTTCAGTTTGTTACTAGTGTAAGCTGAGTAAAGCCATTCCAGAAACCCAAGTAAAGAAAGATTTTCATTAACAAATACAAAAAACCAAATGTGTAGACATCAAAATGGTTTTGTTCAACACGTGCAAAACCTGTGACAAAATCAAGGTAGGAAGAAGGTGGCGTGGGCTCCCTGTGTCTCCGCTCCTCACACCACCCCCTTCCCTTCTGTCTGAGTCTCTTCTTCCTCCTGCTGCCATCCCAGGCTCCCTCCCCTCTTGGCTTCCTCCTCACTGCTTTTCTCCCTCCGCTTTGCTACCAGTGAGTGAACACTTGCTGCCAGAAACTGCATGTAAACACAGACTGTTTTTCTTTTGACTAAGGGAACCAAATGTGGCAGCTAATTTGTTGCTTTATCCCTTGCACATATGTGAACGCACACATTTTTCCTCTCTTGATGAAATATTTTAGTACCTGGTATAAAAGTGTAAATAGTTAGAAAATGATAGGAATGACTACGGGGGGTTTTGAGGGATTCTGAAATTAAATTGAAACTGCATAATTACAAGGAAGGCAAAGGCAAAGGGGAAAATGAAAGGAAAATGCCCACTGAATGGACTTTGGAAGGGATGGGCTAAGTTCTCAAACTCTCATGAGGAGGCTTTTCGAACACCACAATACCTCTTTCCTGTAGAGAAGAAATGGGCTGAGGTCCCTGCTTCTCTCCCATGCTTTGGCATGTTAATTTAGAACTTCTTGTACTGAACATATAGGTCAGATCTTGAGCAACTGAAATCAGGGAATGGGTCTGATTTTCAGCAGTTCAGAGTATGCCCAAGGTTACTGTGGCTGTAAAAATACCCCATCACTGCTTTCCTCTTTTAAGTGGTAATGTTAGATTTTTAGGTACTCAGCATTCCGAAGGGTTTATTTGCTGGTAAAGAGTTGGGATCTGCTGTCACTGGAATGGGGAGCATGGTTCAGGGGCTCTGCACATTTGGGATCTCCAGCTGAATAGAATAGAATAGAATAGAATAGAATAGAATAGAATAGAATAGAATATTTCAGTTGGAAGGGATGTACAATGACCATCTAGTCCAACTGCCTGACCAGTTCAGGGCTGACGTGTTGCAAATGTTAGGGGAGTAAATGTGACTTGGCTTAAGGGGTCAAAGTAGGGAGGAGGAAAGGTTTGATTCTGCATATCAGTGGTACCAAGTACTCTGACTCATAGGGCAGTAAAATAGCACTGGATTCAATGTGAGAGACTGATAACACCTTGGGAAAGGACAGCCTAGCTGCAAGGCGTGCTAGGCATTTCAGTCTCTTTAAATACCCAGGTGTGAAAGACCTGCACAACACTTAAAATTATTTTAGAAATGTAATTTTATTACAGGACATTGTGAAAAACAGTTCCTCTTCCCCCCCTCCATTTATAGTATTTTATAAAAGAAGATTTTTCTCGCTTCACGGCTGGCTGCTGCAAGTTGAATGTGGAATGGGGCACGTTGATGTGACATTCAAGCTCATTTCCACAGCACAGGGAGAGTTATTACTTTCCTGTGCAATACAAGCTACAGTTTTTGGAATGCCCATTTTTTTTTGTTATTCAAAATCAGATTTTCTTCTGCTAAGAACATTAAGTTCTACAAACTGCTCCAGGCAGCTGCAGTCACGTCAATTTTCTTAGTCACCCTAAGGACATATCCTGCTCATCTTTAAAGGCACCAAAATTGTGCAATCACCAGAGGATATCTTGCAGAGAAATGTTCCACTTTTATTACTTGCTATCACAGATATAATCTGTTCTCTCAAAGCAGTTCATTTATGAACTGATTCCAGAGAGCTAACATCTTGGCAGGGATGAAATGTCCCAAATCAAGTGCTTTACAGGATGAGAGACCAACATTCAAAGGCAAATGAAAAAGTCAAACTGTGGGATCCTTTAGGTGCCACTTAACAATAGGACAGAGATGCTCTGGTCAAAAAGTCCTGGTCTAACTCAGAACAGTGTTTAATTACCCATTCTCCAACTGTGGATGGTATGTCCAATATTCCCCAAAGTAGCTTTTTGGGGCTTAGTTCTCTATTTGAAGAAAAGCCTTCTGAATATTCAAGACTTTATCCTAGGAAAGAAAAGTTCTGTGTGGTTTAGCACTGGCAGCAGATGCTGAGTGAACAGGTTGGTGTTCGCCATCTACTTATGCAAAGAACAGGCATCCATTTTTCTTCAACTCTACCTTAGAAAAAGTGCCTGCGATGTAAGACACTTCTGTATTTATCAGTGTCCATCTTACCCTCCACTTCTCTGAGAGTATTACCACAAAAAAAAAAAAAAGGATTTGTGAAATATATCTGTTCATTCATTCTGAACAGATGTTGTTGACTTTTCACACCCCAGTTCAGAAGGGATGCCTTCCTACCCTGTTGCACTGGATCTAAGCCAACAACCTAAAGGTCTACATCTCGACCATTTCCATGTTGCTACAAAGAGACTTCGAAAAGGAGGAGGGAGGCCTGATGTGATTAGATAGTTGCTTTAGTATTTAAGTGCCAGCAAAACACACACAGCCCCAGTGGTAAAAAGGCTTAGTCATGCAGATAACAGCAACACGCATGCAGAGCATCCCATCCTGCAAGCTGATCCAAAGTCAACTGGACAAAGAGAGTTCTTTCCTGGGAAGAGTTTGCTTTCTCCCCTTGAGGGGCTCCACGCCATTATCATCAGCTTGCATCAAACATCCAGCTCTTTCATGCTACCTCCTGCAGAACCTCCTTCGTGGTTTTATCACTTGTAGTTACATAGTCCCTAAACAGGCTGGGGCTCCACACCTTCCCACTGTTTAGCTCTAGCCAAATCCATGTGCAGTCCTTACAGATGTCCCAGGGCCATCTATCTCACAGCTACTATTGGCTCAACTGCAGAGATGTCTGTCTTTGCTGACTGGATGTGGGAGGCTGATGGAAGGACATGGGAGACCTGCAACTTCTTGAGCTTCCCCTTTTCTGGCCAAGCCAGTCGGTAGGACGGGACTGTGGAGGGAAGCCTCTGTTCTGCAGGTTTGGGAGGTTTTCTGCACATGTTGAGCAAAGCCTTCAGCTCTGATCGGAAGCTGTCATTGAGCCAGCAGTAGATGAAAGGGTTGTAGCAAGTGCTGCTCATGGCAAACCAGTGGAAGGCAAAGTACAGGGCATTGTTGGTCTGGATGGTCTGGCTAGAGAGGAGGACGACGTAGCAATTTAAGGGAAACCAGCAGACTGCGAAGAGGATGACAACGAGCATCAGCATCTTTATGGTCTTCTTGTTCTTTTTGCGAAGGGCAAAGTACTGCTCAGTGGTCACGTCCCCAATGACATTGCGCAGCCAGAGTTTCTTGGCCACTGTCATGTAGGCAGCAGAGATGATCAGAAGGGGCAGGACGTAGAGCAAAATGAAGGTTGTTAAATCAAGGTACCTCCAAAAGAGGTCAGCAGGCTCTGGGAAATCTGGCAGACACAGGCACCGGGTAACCTCCTCACTGCAAGGGGAGATAGCGGACAGGGAGTGAGGGCGAGTACGGCTGGGCACCACGGGAGAGGTACATCAGAAACAAGGGGGTAGGAGGGAGAGGGCTCCTGCCATAAAACCTGGAGACAGACCCTTCATTTATGCACAGGTCGCACCTAAGCAGAGCTCCGCTGTCCAAGGATTTGAGCCACGGAGCAGCCTGTGAGCAATGTGGTGACCATTTCTCATGGGCATTCATGACCTTATGATAATTTTATGAATTTCATCAACTACAAAATTTCCGGCTGCACAGAAGCAAGTTTTTATTCTCTGTCCTTTGGCAAACAGAAACAGTTTCTGCACATATTAAGGACATTTCCCTCATTAAAGCACTTTCCAAATATCAAGGCTCAAAACAGCATTTTATGGAACAAGTAGCTGAGGCAGATTTTTTCACTTTCCCAGGACTAAAGAGTAGATTAAAACCTGTTATGCTTTAGGTTTTTCCCCATTTCTGTTCTGCCCAAACAGGTCAGATATTGGTAAATTGTGCAAAATGCCGGTGTATAGAGACAGAGGGTCCAGGCCAGATCCTCTAACTTCTTAGCCTGTTTCATGTAATTAGTGTGACAGAATAAAGATAAAATAACTAAAAATAGAAACAATAACAGGATATTAGTCATTGCAATAGAAATCTGATGAAATTATAAACTAGATCCGTATTTGGGTGACCTCAACATAAGTTCAGGGCTTTCAGTAGAAGATGCCAAAGTGTGGCCACTGAGAGTTTGGTCTCCAGGGAGACTGCAGAGGAAAGTGAAGCACATCCTTACCTGTATTCAAAGGTAAAGAGTTTTTGGTAGATAGCATGTGGTAGGGAAAAGCAAGTTGCCATGATCCAGATTACAGAGATGTAGATAACGCCTTTTGCTGTAGATATGCGAGGTTTCAGAGGATGCATTATAACCTGTGCAAAATAAAACGATATTCAGGCATGTGCCATTTCAGGAAATAATTATATAATTTTTTCATATAATCTGCCAGCCTTAAATCTGTTACTTGAGGTGGAAATTTAGCATGCAAGCAGTACTGTCTTCACCCAGCTCCCGTTGACTGTGAGCTGTACGTGAAAGCCTGAATTTTTACTCAGTGGAAATGGGTAAAGTCAGATCCCAGTCCCACCCTCTCATTTCAGCGTTTGCATCTAGGTGGGGAGAACTGGGTACCAGTGGATCTTGCAGACATGTTCATTTCCAGGTTCTATTTATTTAATAGCAAAAATAGAAAAAGGACAAAGTTGTCTCAGACTCTTCAGTATCAGTGACCAAAGAGCCAGGGGGTTGTGATTGAACCAGATCTCCCCAAGGATGCTCCTGACAGCCAGGGCGTTTTCTGGAAACTTAGAAGATTTCTAGAAGAAAATGTCAACTGTTCTGGTCTGTTTTGTGTGACTGTTGGATGACTCCAAACTGGTAATGCCTGACTGTCACCGGTTTTGAGCCCATTGTCAACAGCAAGCCACAGTACAGTCAGCTCTTCAGTATTCAGGGTAACGAGGCGTGAGACATCCCAGAGCAAAGGGAGACAGAGCCGTGGAAGCTAACCGGGATGTCCCTGCATCGGCAACACTGTTCCTCCATGGGGCAAACAAACCACCCCAGCAGAGGGTTGCCCACATGGATTCCTCTCAGGAGCTTAGACTTTCTGCTCATTTGAGAGCTAATGGACCACGCACCGCAGAAAAGCTCCCATTCCCCGGTTGGAAGCAATTGCAAGGGGATCGACGTCTCCCAT
The DNA here is from genome assembly GCF_000699245.1 of Pterocles gutturalis. NCBI lineage: Eukaryota > Metazoa > Chordata > Aves > Pterocliformes > Pteroclidae > Pterocles > Pterocles gutturalis. The sequence goes on along the minus strand of NW_010119773.1, from coordinate 25,342 downwards.
TTCCCACCTTGCTGCAGGCTTGAAACTATTGTTTCCATCCGACAGCAAGAACCGCTCCCCTGCCCTGCCAGCTCCTCAGGCATCTTACACTGATCTAGGAGCTGAGGAGGACATGGGATCATCCTTTCTCATTTTAATGACACCCTCCCAGCTTTTCGTCTGCCTGCTTCGGAGAGCTCTCACCTGGTGCCTGTCCACGGCGATGGCTGTGAGGGTCAAGGCAGAGACGTGGAGGGAGCAGTACTGCGCAAACCTACTGACATGGCACATCCCCTTCCCGAATATCCAGGTACTGTTCACAAAACGAGCCTAAAACCAGAATATCATTAGTTTTGTGCCCCCCCAATACCTCCACATGCTTGTAGATATGAGACACCTCTGGCACGTAATTCCCTGTGCTGCCTAAAATATATTTTTTAAATAGCAGGATTTTTGCATAATTGTGTAATTTTCTGGTTTCTGAGCCCTGAAGAGGTAGGTTAGTGCTGCTCAGCGGCCCAGCAATATCCTCCAGGACAATACTGCAGGGCAGTACCAAAGATATTTGTTCTGTTTTATTCACAGTGTGTGAATTCTGCAGTCTAACTATTGAGTCAATACATTTGTTTTTCCCTTTTAAGCTCTCCTTACAGGACAGGGCTGACCTGTACACCTCATCTTACTTCAAAGCAAAGTACAGCTTTTCAACACAGCTTGTAAAGTGATGGCGAGCACTAATATATTTTTCAGGAGGATCATAGTATTACCTTGGAAATACTTCAGAGAAGGAAAAAAAAAAAAAGAACAGGTACTAGACAGTAGTAAGAGTAGTAAGTAATCACTGCAAGATTATTATTGTTCAAGTGCTATTAGGGTCACTTTTAACAAATTGATAGTTTCTGATCTTCAACAAGATAACAGGAATTAAAGAAGAAAAAGACATGGAGTTTTCCAAAGATAACCTGGTCAGGTATCTGCAGGACATTCATGCACTGCCTATAGCAGTGTGAAGAAGAAAAGGACAGCAAAGTAACTGTGACGCTTTTATGGCATCTCTGCCCCCGTCTTACCAGCGTAAAAGGCGTGTTGAGGAGCGTGATCATGATATCGGCTACAGCCAGGTTCACAATGAACAAGCTGGTGGCAGAGTGCATCCGCTTGGTCTTGATGACAACGTGACAGACCAGGATGTTGCCAAAGAGGGAGAAGACGATGATGAAGGAGTATGCTGCGATGAGCAGGGCTTTCACTGTGATGCTCTGCGACTCTGCTCCGTACCGGCTCCTGCCCACGAAGCTCTGCCAGTCCGCCAGGCTGTCATTATCCCAGGAGAAGAAACCCGAGATGTTCAGGATTTTAAGAGGCTCCTCCAGGCTCCCATTGTGCGACAACTTTCCTGGGGTCACAAAGGCATTAGCCAAGGAGGGGAGGGAGAGCCAGACAAAACAGGACAACATCTCTGAAATGCCGGTCGGCTCCTTGGATTTGGAAATAGCTCGTTTGCCAGAGAGCAGAGCCCACGCCGTGTGACGGGAGAGCCGTCCTCCCCTCGCTCAGCCTTGGCGTGCAGCAGCGGGAGCTGGCGGACGCTCCTGCCTCCCGCGGTGTGCTGTGCTCCCACTCTGCTTGCTGCTACTTGTGCTCCTTCAGCCGGCTTTATACACCCCGCTGAGCTCCAGCCGGGATCTTCTGCAGCCATTGGGCTGCATTACATTATTTCTGCTCTGACGTGCTGCTTTCCCACACAGTCACGCTCCCCCAGGCGCTACTCCAGGATAAGCACATCTGTGAGAAAAGCAAATCAATCTCTCCAGTCATCAGCATCCTTTCTCTCTACCAGCAGCCTAGCTCATGCAAATTCTATGCTGGTTATAAACCAGCAGCGCCCTGTCTTCCAGAACACAGTTCAAATTTAAGCTCAGTTTTAAAGGTCTGGCAGGCAAATTTCAGCCTATCTCCCAGCATGACACTCACTAACTAGCATAGAATAGGGGAATAACAGATATACTGTGAACAAGCCAGCTTATTGTACTCCCAGTATTTTTTCCAAAGACCTTTTTTCCCTCAAAGGGACAGAGAAATAAGCCTTGCCTTGGCAGGGATTTTGTCTTGGCCAAGGGAACAAAAACTTTGATGTGAAACTGTGCTTTCTAGGGTTTATAGAAATACAGAGGTAGTTAAAAAGAGGTGATTATATGGGACAGAGGATGGGAAGGGGTGTCCCAACCCAGTAAGTCCAGTGTCCACAGCAAGAAGCAGCTGTACGCTGAACCCAAGCACTGGTGAGATGGCAGTGTGCATGTTCCCTGTGCCTTCCCCCAAAAAACACACTAAGAAATTTAAGATCAGTAGCAGGACAGCAAGAGCCACAAATCCTACACAGCACAGAAAGATGTGCCCTTCCATGAGTGCAGGTGTAACATGCCGCCCCCTCTGCTTGGGACAGACCTGCTTGGGTGGTGTCACCTCACCCTGGCCAGAGCAGGTTTTGTACAGAAAAGGCTTTATTTAACCTTCAATTAAAAGTCACCTGTGACCATTCAAGAGAGAAGAAATAAATCTGTATCCAGCTCAGAAATGCTCGGCCAGTGAGGATGCACCCTGATCTGATTCTGCCAGGAAAACACAGAGTCCTACAGTGTAACATAAAGTCCCAGGGAAACGGCAGAAAATGGAACAGGGCAGCGTTCTGGTGTGGGTTTGGGATGAGAACAGAGTGGTTGGTGGCATATGTCCCCCTTCTCACCAGGCTGCTCCAGCAGCTCCCAAGCCCGCCTCCCTTTCAGTGCTGCTGGCCACTGCGTAAGGGTATTCTGTCTTCTGACACTCAAAATCAAGCTCTTATTCTTCCACATCTGTCAGAGCCTGCTCCCCCGTTCTATAATCCATGTTCCAGCAAAAATTATTAGTTTTGTTTGTTTTCTCCTCTTGATTGAATCCTGCATTTGTAGCAGGGTACCTTTGCATGCGTAGCCATGGTTGCTGTCACCTTCAAAGACCAGGTGCTTTCAGGAGAGCAGGAGGTCTTCTCCTGGCCTCCTTGGCCAGGCTGCTGGGGGGAGGATGGGCATCTCCTCCCACCCAGCCTGAGCCCACCCTCCACTGAGCTAGACTCTGCATCTCAGGGTCCAAAAGGGGTGTTCCCACCACACACCAGGCAGGCCCACACAAAATACCCCCAAAGGGAGGTGGAAGAAGTCTAGTGGAAGCTCTCTGGGTCATGTTGCTCCCCCCATCCGCTGTGTGCCCTTCCAGTTTGGTTTGTAATGAAACATACCCCAATATGAACTGTCTGAACAGTTCACCTGTGTGGGGTTGTTAGTAGAGAACAGGCTGTAACAGATTTGTCAGCTTGGTACTTGCTCCTGCTGACTTCACCCTTGCTCCACTGTCCCTGGCACCCACTGACAGCAAAGGAAGCAGCTGCACAGCAGCATCAGGATTTGGTATGCTGTACCTGGTTTTTGAAATGATGTAATTTATAAAGTATTTAGAAAACGGTTGAAATAAAGCTACACAGCTCATGAATTCAGGTAATCAAAAAAAGTCATTAAACACATCTGTGCAATAGCACTCAACAAAATCATCATGAATTAGAAAACAGGCCTGTTGAAACAAAAAAAAAAAGGTTATAAGAGGAATATAAAAAGAAAAAAAATCACCCAGACACAAAGGTGTAGTTTGCTTTGAAGTAAGAGAAGGTGCACAGGTCAGCCCTATCCTGTAAGGAGAGCTTAAAAGGGAAAAACAAATGTATTGATTCAGTAGTTAGACTGCAGAATTCACATGCTGTGAATAAAACAGACACAACTAAGAAAAGGAATTTGGAAGCATTTGAAAAAGAGGAATAATGCCTTTTTTTTAAGTACACAGCAGAATGTGCATCCCCCCAAGCCATTTCTCCAGGAACAATTTTTCTTTCACTACCATGGCTTTGCTGGATTTTTGAGCTTTCCTGGGGCAGGTGGATTGGAAGTTATGTGAGTGAGAAGTGACTTTTCAAAAACTATCCTGAGTGATCTCCAAGAAATGATGTTGATTTTGTGAGGCAGGGCCTCAGTACACATAGAGGTTACGTTGGAAGACAAATGCCTTAATAACAAATGTCATCCCACAGCCTCCTCCTTTCCTGCAGCTTTCATTGGTGAGCACATCATATGGTACGGAATATCTCTGGGGACAGCTGGGGTCAGCTGTCCTGGCTGTGTCCCCTCCCAATGTCTTGCCCACCCCCAGGCCTTTGCAGGAGCACTGGAGAGCCAGCCTGGAGCACGGCTCTGCAGTAGCCAAGACACTGATGTGGTACCAACACCCTTCCAGCTACAAACGCAGAGCACAGCACTGCAGGGGCTGCTGTGGGGACAGGTGACTCCACCCCAGCCAGAGCCACCACATGCAGATAGCAACATAAAGCAGCAAAGAGTTTTAAAAATTTCAGTCCCCCAGATTCAATGTAGTCCATACAACAGACATTCACAATTTACTTAACAGAAATAGTTTATTTAAAAAAAAATATCTAAACCCTCACCTTGAAGGGTATTTACAGCAGCTTTTTAATTGTACAGGTGGTATTATAGCTTTGACAGCCCTTAATGAAAAGAGAGCCAGACTACCAAATTATTTGCAGATAACCTTAAAAAATTGCACTGCTTTCTAAGTTGCTACTAGGCTCTACACTAGAAATTTGCAGGTCTTGATCATTTTTATGTAAGTCTTTAGGAAGCTCAAGGCTCATTTAGACTCCCTGCTAGAGCATATATGCAGGCAAAGCAACAGCAGCCATGTTCACTGAGAGCCAGAGAAACTCAACTGCCCAATCTCATCTCTTTGAAGGAGAAAATAAAAATGCAAAGGCATGGCTGCAGCCACTCACTGTATTTACTGCTTCTCTGACATGCTAGGGGGGTAGCTGATGAACTCTTCTGGCCTTTTCCTTGACTAGCTCTCATGCTTTAGACCAGCACTTTTGGGGAAGTAGGATGTACAGAGGTGGAAAGGGCGAAGGAGAAATAGGTTTAGGTCTTGGCTTCTTCAACAGGAGTAGTTCCCCCACTGTGAATACAATACTGTATTTTAAAAGCTTCATTCAGAGAATATTTGGACAATAGTGATGACATTTTAGGGGGGCTACTGAAGCAGTGGGCTGAGAAAACAGATACCTGAAAAATTCCAACTAAGAAAAAGGTAAGAAGCAACGTCCTGCCCATTACTGGCTCAATTGCTTTATTCTTCAAGCAGCATTCCTGGTGAAACTGTAAGGTTCTAGCCCTTACATCTTATTTACAGGTCAAAAGCTGACATTGCAATTCCATCTGAAGTCTTTGGCACTCCTTGAATTAAGGAGCAGAATTCATTCCCATATACTATGACATTTAAAAACAGGGCAATAGTGGGTTTAGTTCTCCTAGAAGAGTTGAAAGTATTAGAACATTTTCCAGCTACAATACTGAAAACTGTATTTTTGGGTCAAACTATTACTCTTCAGAGTTTTCAACAGTATCCATAGAAAACTGTAATTAAGTACAGGTTTCCTTATGCTGAGCGAGTCTGTGTCCATCTCTGCACTTGCATACTACTGTGAATTTACTCCTCTGCAAAATTCAAGACCAAGAGATGGAGTTTTCTATAAAAGATATGATAGCTATTTACATTATCATCCCAGAAAGAGAAGAGGCTTTTAGAAGTTTTAGAAAGAATTTGCAGTTTCAGGCGGTACTTCAGAATATTAGACGCTCTAGTCTAATTTATCAAGCAACACAACAGCCAAATTATACCAAATGTGGTGCCACTGGAAAAAAAACTAAACCAAAAACATTTCATAGAAGTGAAAATTGAAAGCAAACCATTATTTACAGAGAAATGTCATACAGAGAATGCCTTGCAAACTGCTTTCCATTTGCTTCATCAACTTTCATATTTCTCTCTTGTATATAGCAAACGAGAAATCACTTAGTTCTTCTTGATGTTGCAGTGCTTTTGAATGGATCATATTCATCCTGCAATTTGTAAACAGATGTGTATTACCAGAACTAGCACACATTCTAAGTCATAAAAGTCAAGTCACCTTTAGATTAAACTAGAAAGTCTGGTCACATTATTCCACGTTTTCTGACAGACCTGTTTTTGTTAGTTTTGATATGAAAGATATTATCCATTGATTTAAAAGCCCAGATCATAAACATGCAGAAAACAGAACCCAAGTTTAAGTCAATATGATCAGAACAGCTGCTCTGAAATCAGGAACAATCGATATTTCAGGTGTGATTCAGGAAGGTGTGATCATTATGAGCAGCACATACCTCAGTGAAGTTATGCCCATATACAGATCACTCATAATTTACTGAGATTTGCATGAATCAAAAATACTGTTCCTTTTTGCATGTTCAAACAAACATGTAGTTTTGTATTTCAGGTGGAAGAAGATGAGATAGTGTGATGGAGAGAAGGGACAAGAAGTTAGCATTTTCTCTGAAGTGACCCACATCTGACACTGTTACGGTTGGGATCCTGACCACACATGACAGTCTGCTAGTCTGTGAAAATAAGCTGCACAGTGCCTGACAGTATAACGTGTATTCTATTCAGTGCAAAACTGAAAACTTGTTTAATTATTAAATAAACCATTTCCTAGCAGTTCAGACATATACTGCAAGAACACATCTTAAACTTGAAGACAATGTTGTATTTTTATTTTTAAAGTGTATTTACATAATTTGCAAAAATAAAATAATAAAGTGCCCTGGAAAAGAGCAACATTTAAATGCAAAAAAAAAAATTTCTTCCTTTTTACAGGAATAAAATATATAAACAAACGAAAGGACATAGCCAAGCACTAGAAGAGATTACAATTACTTTCTGTCCCAGACAAAGTAACCTATTGCACACATTGCAGGAATGAAAATTAACTGATTAAGAACTGAGGGGAAAAAAGCCTGGATATTTTCCTGAGGTCCCTTCTAGCCTTGTTTTTGATTATTATGTATATATTCTAATTAAAGGTGGTTGTAATAATCTAGCCTGGTTAGTGAAAAAAAAATTTCAATGTTACTCTGAAATGCTTTTTTCAAGTAACTGCAAAACAGTAAGCTATAAAAATTTACACAAAATAAAGGAAAAAAAAAAAAAGACCACTATATACCATACCTCATCTGACTCAAAATCAACTCCTCTAGATGTTTGGCTTTGTGAACCTCTTTTACTAAGTGAATATGTAGCTGAGGACCTTGAAACATACAAAGAGAAAACAAAAGGCATCAGTGTGTTCTCAGTTACCAGGCATTCCAATAACTTTCCCTTCAACTTAGATTTGGACGACCAATACAGAGATTAAGAATGAGGAGAAATAACAGCAAGCAGAACAATTCAAATTCTAAAAGTAATATATCAGTTCTAAAACTCTGACCTAGCTTACCTCCATCAGTAGACCAATAGAAAGATCATTAATAGGTAAAAATTTATATAAATTCTCTAAATAGTGTTATGACTTTCTTAAAAATCTGTTTTTTCAGGTAGTGGATCAGATCCCTGGCTTCTGCTGATTGCCAGTCAGAAATAAGGCGGTCATGGTAGCATTCATGAAGTAAATATACTGACCTTTGATTTACTTTGGAAGAAGGAACAAAAGAAATCTCTTCTATATCGGAGTCATCATCTACAATATCCTGAAAAAATGAGATAATTTATAAAGCTTTTTCACAGAATTTATTCTTACAGAGATATAGTGCATAATACTACAGTACTATAGCATAGAACCTTTTTTTTTTTCCAACTATATACCTACCTAGTTATAGTATACACTTGACAGGGCTCCAGGCTAGAACCACACAATGTGCAAATACAGCACAAGTATTGCTCTTCAGATCTTTCACTCGGCAGGAACCCACAAAATACTCATGTATATGCACTCTGTATCTTAGACTATGATCTCAAATAAAACATGGTCTTTGTTTTTCCTCATATAGACCCCATCCATACAAAAAAAAGGCTACAAAAGATCTACAAATTAACATGCAGAAACTTACTGCTGCAATCGATAGCTTTGGAACCTCTGCTGATTTAAGATAACATTTTGACCATATACTTATTTTTCAAATCAGAAGACAGCAAAAGGTAGAGCAACTTGACTCATTCAAGATGTTTCTTACCTCAGAGTAAGATTTAGACGAATTCAAGGACTGTGGTTTCAAAGACCTAAAAGCTAGAATAAAACAAAGGTAATATTTTTAAAGTGCTCACACAAGAAAATACAAACAATGTTATTTCATTTTATTTAAAACCTGCTTAGCATGCATTTCCTCTGCAAAATGCCCTGTAAAAAATCCAAGCAAAACCCCCCCAAACCAAACACAAAACAAATTTAGTCTTTGCTAGAGCCTGACGAACCCAGGGATCTATCCCTCTGTGCAGCAGCCAGAGCTTCCCAGTCTGGCTGAAAAACCTTCAGTAAGTTTGGTTAAAAGGAAGAGCAAAATATTACTATAATTGATATTCCTGTACGTCTAACAGTTTAGACATTAACACATCTGCTAAAATTGATTTCTCTGCAGTATTTTAGGTAATTTGCTGATTAATTTAAAACTTGCTCTACCTTTGGGTATTTTGTGGGGGATTCATGTATAGATTTGTGAGCAGTATTTCTTTCTTTAACACTCAGATTACCTAAACTGTGTCCTCAGAGTCTGTCCTCTGTAGCAAGGAAGGGCTACTCTCACATATGCGGCTTAAATCACAGATAAATTTCTCTTCCCTAGTACAAACTGGTATTTCTAAAACTTGCTACAATATCAGACTAAATAGATTTACATTAAAGCTTACTAACTTGCAAACATCATTTAAGTTTAAAATTTTTATTCACTGAGAAATATTCTGCACAGAGTAGATGCTATAAGCCACATTCCTTTTATTCCTTAAGGAAATGTGTACAGTAAGATGTTCCCTATTTTCAGTTCTAGTCAGAAGTTCCTGTCACACTTTATTTTACCCCATAACAGCAGGATATCACTATGCTTTTTTTTCCCCCCTCCATTTTTCTTTCTCTCATCACTGTTAGTTAGAACCAAAAGAATCTCTCACACCTGAACTGGACTCACAGAAATAACGACAATTAAGGCAGTTAATCATAAAAAAAACCACCTTCACTACAACTGCAGAGAGCAGATTAGAGGAATGGACAGACTGAAGGCCTACCATCGATGATAGACATATTCTTGGCAGGCACAGATACAGACTTGTAGGTTCCGCTGCTGGTAGCTGACTCCTGGCCAGTGCTTCCTGTAGGGATAATAATATGCAAATCTCTTCAGGGGTTATCTCCCCCTGCCTTTAGTCTATCATTACTGAGTAGGAAGTCACCTAAAAACCTATATTCCTCTTTATTCCTTCACCTTCTTTCTTGAATCAAAGCCCTACTTAGATGCAGAACTGCTCCCACAGACATGGCCTCTTAACACACACACAGACACACACACACAGACACATGCATCTGTTAAGAGTCTACCATGTTTCCATAGTTGGGAAGAAAGATATTTTTCTTTTAATTACCCTGTGAAAAAGTCACAACTGAAACCTTGTAAGACAGTCAACCGCATGCCAAAAATATTTGTGAAGAATTTTTTTTCCAGTAGGAGTCCTTAAGCAACAATTTTCCACTTGATGGAAGCATCACAAGAGAGTCCCCTTTTAAAGGAAAGAAAGTCAGTAACTGCAGTATAAAGTATGTGAAGTTTTTCTTACCTCTTCCCCTTCGGGATGAACCTCGTGCCATTGAATTTTGTCCTCTTGCACCTCTTGCCCTTCCTCTTGCCCGACCCCTTCCTCGGCTCGTTGTTGCAAGGCCATCATCTGAATCAACAGTGCCTTTCATCCCCGTATCCATGAGTTCTTCATCACTGGAGGCTGCGACAAGAACTGCATCCTCAGATCTATGGGCTCTAGCCCTGGTCATTGCCTAAAATAGAAAAATAAGTGCTACAGGAAAAAGAATATTGTGATATATAGTTCTAAACCACTGAGGCTCAGAAGACCCAAATCCACAGCATTATGGGAGGCAAGGAAGTCTGTCCAAAAGCAGGGACAGTATTTAGTCTATCTAATTTAGATGTGCACATATAAAGTAGCTAGCTAAGCTCTGATAACAGAATGGAGATAGTTAATATGTTGTCAGTGGAGTCTGGTGAACAGTTCAGGTCATCCTCTGTCGGCTGTGTACATCTGCTCAGAGGAAGGACCCTCTGGGCTCCATTGACTTGATCTTCATTGATGACAGTGGGTGCTTCAGACAACTAGTTCACGTGAAGGTATCTCAGATTAGAAAAACTGAATCTCACCCCAGCTGTTTCTTTTCTCAAAATTTCATTTCAGTCTCGCATAGCTTGCAAAGACAAAGGAGCACCAATGCTGTCAGTGGTTGGCAGTTCTCTTTGTAAAGACATACACAATCTAGATATGAATCTCTGGGAGATCCAAGATTGCTGATGAGGACAATAGTATCTAAAAGTTTACCAATAATACCAATTTGTTGCAGTAATATCACTCAGTACAGCCCATTCACATGTCCACTGGTGATGGGATCACAAACAGTTTAAGCTGACAGATCTCTGAAGGTCACCTGCCCGGTCTAACCTCAGTTCAAAGCAAGAACAACTGAACATTCGGGTTCACAAATTTGCACAAGAAAAGAGATCTCAAAAGTCAAATCGAGCAGGTGCTTAGGCACATATTATACCAAGGAAGATTTAAAAAAGACTTCCTAATCTTCCTAGGCACATAGGCAGTTTTTTTGTCAAGGACAATGATGAAGTATTGCTAAGTGACTTCATTTATATGCAGAAGTCACCATTCCATTCTCCAGCCTATGTTCAACATTCAAAGGAGTTACCTCACGAACTTCCTCATCCTCTTCTTCGGTATTCTTTTTTCTGCTCTCCCTGAATTTTCGCACCTGAATAAAAAAAGAGTTCCCATTGAAATAACAGTTCATTTCATACAATAATCAAAGCACAGTAAGGGAGAAGTCTTGATCACTCAATTAAGTCAAGCTCACGTGAGAGGCAAAGAAGAGTGCTAGAATAACTGAGCAGTTTGTTTAGAGCCTTTTCATGCTGTCCTACATTTTAAGAATCTCACATTATATTAATAACTGGAGCTACCTCACTGAAGAGAAAAAAGCTTGGGATATGATGAAAAGTAGGCGACACTATGTTAAAGAGAAGGAAAGTATATGTAATTTGACAATAAGGGATGGTGAAATATGACTAACTGGAAAAGAAAGGGTAGAGATAAAGAAGCAAGATAGAAAACAATGATACTGAGAAGAGACAAATGTTGCAATATACGTATGACTAAGAAAGCTCAACTTGCCAAGTATGGAAAAAGATATAATGGCTGAGAAGGAAATAAGATATTAGTCCAAAAGACAAACAAACAAAAAAACCCCAAAGTGGCACAGGCATTGATTGTTTATGGTCTCTTTCAAACCCTCAAGAATTAAAGCCATCAGCAAGAAAACATGTAGGTGCAACCTTCTTCCCCCCACCAAATTATTCTTCACACAGTGCACAGTTAAGCCGCAGAACAATTTGCCATACAATACTTGATCATTACAATTGAATACAAGGGCTCATGTGGAAGCTCAACAAGGTGACAGAAGTCTATTAAGGGTTACTAGATACACATAAACCAGGTTTGTCTCTGGGAGACCCTGAGTGGCAAGCAGTTAGAAGCTAGTGGAGCACGTGAAGGATAAGTTTTCTTTATGCTTGCCCTGTTCTTGTACTCTTCCCTAAGCCAATACGAAAAAGTTACGAAGAGATTGTATCTACGTTCTCTCATAGTAGATATTTATATATATAGTTCTACATATATTAGAGTGACAGATCTTTTCGGTGCATGCATGTAGAAATAAAGTGAGAATCAGTATAAGCATACCTGAACTCCATTTTCAATACAGGCTTTTAAACAATGAAAGTCCATCACCATATTTACTAATTCCAGAAAATTACTAGAGGTGAGTGTTGCACATGCTCCATATACAGGCAAATCTATTAACCCTGGTTTGAGCACTGTTTTTTCTATTCTGTCTTGACCTCTCTTAAGGAATTAAATTAACAGAATATTACCTCCTCATCTATTTTTTCTTCCTCTGCATCAGTGAGACGCTCCTTAAGAAACCTCTGTGTTTTTTCTAGTTGAAATTTCACCAGCTCTTCTATGGCATCTTTTTCCTCTTTGTCCACAAACTCCTGCACTGCTTCTCCCATTCCTCTTTCAGTTAGAAGTGAAAGCTGTACTTTCTTTATAATTGGGGAAAACATTTTGTTAGGAAGCATCTGCCATCAAAGAAAGCAAGAAATATTCCTGCCGTTTCAGATAAATATTACATTAAGTTGGTTCCAAAAACAGTAACACGCATTGAAGATTTCTCTCAGACAAAAGCACAGCAATAAGCAAACACGTTACTCATCATAATGTAGTTACAACCTTCTTGCTACTAGCATGTTACACTTACTTAAACAGAGTATTTTCCAGACTTGTCAAAGAAAAAAGTTCCATAAACAGTAAAGAAACTACACTGCTAGTCCTCTCTAAAATAATTTATCTGAAATGTATTGCTGAAAGAGAAGGCAAACTGAATTCTGTCCTAGTTCTCCTCCCTTTTTAAAAATGAAGATCTGTTTGTAGAGACATAAAAATGCTATTAAAAACAGGCCCTGAATTATTACAGAATGCTAAATTACTTAGTTTTACTGTAAAATTCTAACATTAAAAAATGGCAGTTACAGAGCAGGGCAAATTATTAAGAGTTATTAAGCAGAAGCTGCAATTCTGTAAATATCAATAGTTCTCCCACGTTCATCAGGTGAGATGATATTCATCAAGATATTCTGCATTAAGATATTAATACAGACACTAGTTAGTAAAAGTAGTTGATGATACCGGTGGTGTTTCGCAGTCATTCTCCACTCTACCCTCCTTCCCAACACAGTAAGGAGAGACATTCTGAGAATTAAACCCTCATATGGACAGCAGTGATTAAACAGCAGCCTCTTTTGTCCGTAAACTACAGCACAGATAATTTCTTGGCTACAAGCATAATATAAACATATTAATGATGTTTGATCCTTCCAGGTGTCCTTTAGGAATTGTTTTGAGGGTTGCATCAGAAGCATAAAACATTCCCTGAAATAATGCTGCACAAAGGAATAAATTTTACAGCTATTATAAAATAAGAAGTTTACAAAAAGATAAAACAAACATCTCAAAAGAGTGACTGATTGTAATGATGCAGAAAGTTCGTGTTGACTTTCAGCAATTGAGCTTTCTTCCAAAGGAAAAAATAAAAAGCTTGCTAAAGAGACAAATAGCAGTGATTTTAATTCTCAGGACTCAGCTTACCTGCAACACTGAACCTGAAAAGAGTCTGGTACTTGTTTGTTAGACATTTTTCGTCTAATATTTTTTGAACATACAACTACAGCCCGGTCCCTACAGCCCTGACCCTGTCAGGGTCCAAGGATCCTCTTGTTTCCCTAATCAGAGAAGATCAGGTGTCTAGTAAAGCCTGAAGCACAAGCTATCTTCACACAACGTTTAAGATCCCTATCATAATTTTGGGGCACAAGATGGTTTTCCCCCCCTCTCTTTCTTTCATTACCAGTGTTAACTTAAAATGTATTATCCCTCTACTGCAAGCCTCCTCAGAACATCAACAGATTCTTTCAAGTCTTTACAGATGTCGAGCTGCTGAAGCAGGCCTTAAATGCAGGGACCAGTAACTGAGCTGTTTATATAAGAACATACAAATAAGTCAGGAAGATGGAGTAACAGGGACACTTTTGCAGAATAAGGGAGGAAAAGAGATTAAAAGCAAAATTTATTTTCCACAGAATAATACAATGCCCTGTCTTTGACATTGCTACACCTCCCCATGGGTTTAGGAGTGGCATACATTTGAAGAAGTACCTGGTTCTGAACTAGTCACCCTGGGCTCCCTCATATTCAGAAGGCAAACAGCCCTCCCAGTGCACAATTAGGCCATCCTAATACTGACACCTAACATGTGTCTAAGATTAGGCAAGATGGTATAATTTAGGGGATCTTTCTATAAATGATTTTTAATAAATCATGTTCTGAGGTAGCTTCTGAAAGTTATGCTTAATCATCTAGGTCAAGCATTTGGGCATCTGACTCACTGATTATTATTTTCTTACCTCTAAGACATTACTGCCCTGGTGTTGGGAAAGGGAAATAAAATCAGGTTTGATGAAAGGGTGAGGAGAAAGCAAACTATTAGGGGATTGGGGGCTGTCTTCCTTCTCCCTGCTCTGCTTCAAATATAATGTGGAATTGCACACGTCTGAAGACACAAATATACTGCAAAGTAGCAAGTTACTCCAAGCCAGCTGTTAATAGTAAATGGTACAGTCTTACATTGACCCTATAGTAAATTAAGGTAGCTTCTCACTCAGACTGTTCTGCCTCACATTTCTCTCCTGTAAGAAGGGATCTTGACAGATCATTTAGTACAGAGCAGACACTGCAAGTTCACATGAAGAGTTATAATAATGTTCACAGCATGTGATCACACACCCTACACCACCTACATACAAAAGTTACTTGTTAACCCAAGACATAATTCATACAAGAATTCACATACAGTTATATAGGAAATAAATTCACTTCTTGTGAATGTCAGAGTCTTTTCAGGGCACATTACGTCCATTAAGAAAGAAAAAAAAAGGTAAAAAGATTATATTCCTTTAAAAAAGAAAAATCAAAATGTAGAAAGATACCTTCTCTGCTGTCTGAAAATACTGCTTTACAAGGTCTTCCACCCTCAGTGTCATCCCCTCAGAAGGAGGTCTGCCAATGAGTTTTCCAAAATTAAGATCACTGTCTAAAATAGAAAAAGCACAGTGGCACTGTTACCCACATCTGCAGCTTTTAATTATTACCATCCCACTGGCAGTAATGGGAAAAAAGGTTAACATAGGCCTCTTAAAGAAGTGTGGTCTCTTTATATGTAAAGGCTTTTTGTTCTAACTGCAGAGTCTATTGTCTGGAAACACAAGTAAACATAACAGGATGCAACAGTTGTACAAGACAACTCCACCTCTAGCAGATACAAAGTGTTGTTCTAACCACCAACTGTCTGGAATTATAAATTGAACACTGTGTCCTGCAGGTTATAACCACTGAACTCTAAAAGATCAGAAATGGAAGTAAATCAAAGGACCCATCAAAGCACAAGGGTTTTCTTAATAAGTAACTCTGTTACTAAGGAAGAAATTTTCCTCCAAAGCACACTGGCTGATTTTCAGCTCATAGCTCATTAAGGCTGCCCCCCATTCTCAGACAGCAAGGTAGGAATGAGAGAAGAACAAAATAGATAATCAACTGAGGTTACCATATACCACGCAAAGCAATATAAAGTGACTGCAGACTGCTTCAAGACATGCAAGCACAAAACATTGTTTTGTTAGCGTTGTTGTATAAGCAGCTATGACAAAATAAACAGTAACTTCTGAACTCATGAAGTCTTAACATCACCTGTACTGAACCACAGCATTACGTGCACATGTACAAAAATACTGACTCCTTTATTAGCCACCTCCCTTGTTTTAGAGGATACCTAATAAAGTAATGCAAAGAACCATGGCATTCTTTTTACATTCCCTTCCTGAAGCTGTGATGCATGTTAAGTAGGAAAATTAAAATATATTGATAAAACATGGTGACAGATGTATTCCAAAAATGTTAATGAGATTATGCAACTACTAAAAAAAAAAAGGCAAAATAAACCAAGATCAACATAGCATAATTAAAATAACCTCACTAAAAGCAGGTTTTATTCATGAAACATGGTGTTTTGAACTTTATAAAACTGACAGTGTAAGTAAAAACTGTCAATGGAATTGGAGTACTTACAAGGCACTAATGTGAAATATTAACAGTTCTTCAGTGCAGTATATTCTTGTGCAAGCTGTATCTTCATTACGGACTATTACAAATACAGTATTTGGGCAACATCTATTACCTATTTATTAAAAATTCTAGGCACAGTGAGAAATGCTACAATAGTAACAGCTATTATTTGTTTTGCACAAATGCTTCAATAGAGACATACCTGGAACAGACTAAAAAGCCAAGAGTACCTCATACACAATTAATTAGGGCAAACAAAATGCTGTTGTAAATGTGGACCTTTTTTTTTAAATTTACAAACATCTCTTGAGTCCATCCCCTCCATTAGTATCTTAGGCATAAAAAATTAATTCCTACAGCAATAAAATTTTTTTTAAAAAAGGGAAAAAGCACAACACCCACCTCTTTTCCTGCAGAGTACCCAAAGCCAAACATCTCACTCCGAGTAAGTCCCAGGATTGAGATATTTAATGCCATGATATTTAAATCACGGTAATTATAATAGAATCATGGAGTAACTCGGACTGGTATGGGGCTATATGTATTACTATAAGCAACTCAATAAGGTCTGAGGCCAAAGAAAAACTAATTCTTTATTAATAACTAGCAGAAGATTCTGTGCTGAATAGCAGAATTTTAGACAAACCCAGAAACAAGCAGAAATACTTGTGCAATATTTACATTTAAATCAGACTATTGATCTTTACTCCTATAACACATTAGAGGGTAGACACCAAGCCTTTGCAAGTGTTGGTAACAAAAGAAAGGAAAAAGAATGAAAACCAATTTACCATTTTTCTCTTTTTGTTCACGATGCCTGAAAAAGTGTATGATGTCTTTCGGGTTAGCCACTCTATCCATGTACTTCTGGCTAAAACGATGGACACTGAACGGTTCAAAGCCACCTGTATAATCAACCTAAGAGAGGAAAGGAAAAATTTAAATATGAAACAAACAGAAATAGAGAAGCCACACAATCAAGATTAGTTTGTTACCCTTCAAAGGAAAAATTAAAAAGTAAGTCAATCTACAATTAATACTTTACCATACTATGCAGAACAGTTAATAGATAATAATAGCTAATAATAATATTAGCAGAAGAGGTAATAACAGCCCAGATTCATAACTTGTTCCTAACTTGTTTCCTTTACTAGTTTTCATGAAAGCTTCCATAGATAAGGTTAGGAACAAACATAGGATAATATGACTTGAGAAAAACTTCCCTGTAAATAGTCACTTTTCATCCCCTTACTCAGACCAGCAGTGACGTACACTTATGACCAATCTCATCCTTTACCACAGAATACCTAGTTATACCACAGGTAAACAGAATCATGGTATGAAGGCAATTTATATTTGCCTGTACACAGTAAGAAATTTTATATATTATGTGTTTATATAAAAAGCATTACTTTGCTTTGAAAATTTACGCAGTGACCTTTCAAAACAAAGCAATCCAAACGGAATAACAATTCCTTACTCGTAATCTTATGAGAGGCTTCTCCGGTTGACGTGGATTTCCCAAGCGTTCTCTTTCTGCGTTGTCCAGCATCAATTCAACCTATGAAGCAGAATTAGAAATTCAGTTCCACTTTATTCTCTTACAGATGCCTGAACGCTTCAAGTATAACTTAAAGTACATCCATCTGCAAGCGGGAGCTATACAAATAAATAATTATAGGATGTTCTCTCATTCCTGAACACACACATGTACCAGTATCCAGACAAAAGCCGTAAGAATGAAAGAGAACAAAGTCTCAATGAAAGGCTTAGCTTTCAGATATAGCATAGCCAGCAGTATCTGTATCACCAATCACTCATACTATTTTACTTACATTATCCTTTGCTACATTTCTAGTTCCAGGGAAAAGCAGGAAGAGACTTACACAGACCTAAGAACCAAGACCAATTAATAAGCCTGCTCAGTTACTTCTGCCACTTCACACTGCACAGCCCAGCTCCAGGGTTTAGGTGCAGGTATTTCTGCTGCTTCCAAAGTGCACATCCAACACTGCCCCACTCTTGGGTGGGAGATTTTGTACAAAGACGATATGGAACCCCATAAAGCAGTTCCAGCCTACTTTAACAGGTCACCCCAGTCAAGGAATCTGGAAGCCAAGGCTGCAGTGAACGTAATGAGACAGCTTCCTATGTTAGGACACCGCCTAAGTCCGTCTCAAATAATACAGGGCAAGACACAAGATTACTCGTGTTCCAGTCTCAAAACCAGTCACAGACTCCATTCGCTCTCCATACATGTTATCCATATACCGTTAGCATTACAAGTTACCTTTTCCATGCAGAATGCTTGTATTGCCTGAGTTACTTTAGGATTGTCAGGATTAAAAAGATCTGGATGATCAGCTAGAACAATATCCTCCATGTAGAAAGTTCGCACTGTCTCTAGGGCAATCTTCTGCATTTTCATTTTTTTCCCTTTAACATGCAGCAAACCAATGTGTCTAGAAGGAGAAAGGTAACTTACTAGAAGATAAACTTAAGACAACTATGGTATAAAAATTTGTCTTAAATTCATGTTTACTGTTTAGGGGTAAAAGTTTAAAAGCTATACGAAGTCCTTGTATCTATACCTCAGGGTTGGCCCTGCCAAACTTCAGTTCTATTACATTTAATTGTGCATGTTCCATACACAAGCACATGTACACAGTTCCTTGGATTCCAATTTATCAGCCTGTAACTCCTCTTGGATAAGTTAGATTTGCTTCAAATGTTACGTTTAATCCTAAAGTAAAGCAAAAGTTACTCTAGGCACTGATTCCATCTATTTCATTTGTTATGCCATACTCAGAAGCTAATCCACACTGTAACACAAGTCCTTTCATACTTCACAGAAATATTCTTCCTTTCTCAACACAACACGAGAGATGAGATAAACAAGAACAAAAAGAAAAGATCACACACTTCTTCACAGCTTCTCCAGGGGACAGAGATGTCACCACTGAACTTCCTGGCTGAGAAACATAGAAACATTGCTGTTCATTTTGGGATGGAGCTATTTTGCACTCATGTTCATGACCCCACACGACGAGATTAATAAAGTCATCTAAAAACTGCTCTGGAATGTAGTTGGTAGCTCCATGTTTGCTCCTGTACAAGAAAAGAGAAAAAATAATTAGAATGTGTACAGTCATGGGTGGGCAAGGGAGAAGTGAAAGAGGATAAAAACTCCAGCAAAAATACCTGATGTACATTTCACATCAGATACTCTTCACATTTATTCCTTAAGCAATTGTTTAAAGTGTCTGGTTAAACAAAAAGGCAACTTACACAGCTCACTGTTTTGTGCTCCTCGCCTTTTATTTGGATCTCCCTTTCCTTCTTACTTGGCTTGCAAGACTTCAAGTTTTTTTTCCATATGAATGCTTTTATAGCACCTAATGGCCTTTTTTGGGTTTTTTGTTTTAAATGGTGAGGTAAAACCCACTTAATTAAACAGACATGGATACACCACTCCCCATCCCTTTCCAGAAGATAGAGAAGATGGAGGAGGAGTGATCTCCTTCAGCCTCCTGGTCAGAGATCAGTACCAGGGTTATCTGAGCTATATTTGTTTACTTCTGCCTCGCCATTACTTGTGCATGAGGATTGCGCTCTTATTCAGGAAAAGTTATATGAAAGGATTTGGAAAATAACTTTGCCTATTCCTACTACCACTTCTGGGAGAAGCGTGTAGGCAGAAAGAACATGTTACCTATCTGCTATTCAAGAGAAACTGGAAAGCACAGCAGTGCAAGTGAAGACAGGGCACTTGTCAAACTATGGCTCAAACAAGGACAGAAAATACAATATGAAGTTTAATGCTCCTTCAGCTCTATCAAACAGACAAAACTTAATTATCTACATATGACGCTACATACCTGCCATTGTCCCTAACTACAAGAGTTTGGGAAGAGATTTCCCAACATTCCCAACTCATTTACTCCAACTTTTTTCCTTTCTGTGAGATCAGCTGTAGAATGCTGCTTTCATTTGGGAAAATCTTAATAAACCAGCAACCGACAAGAAGCACCAACTAGCATAGCTGGCTTTCTCAACTGTCCTTTCCAAGGCAGTTTAATGAAGTAACACAGCAAGTTTAAAAGTCACTGTAATTCATTCAATAGTTACCTATTTTGATGAATCACAAACAAATTAAACCAACTATCTTCATCTTCCTTTGGTCTCAGCATGGTTACTTGTTTATTGACAAACATACGATACAATCTCTCATCTGGAATAGCTCCTGGAGTAAAGAAAAACAGAATGTTAAATCATTTTTGTGTGGTAAACCAACTCTTTTATAGCATTTTTATTATCAACTGTATTAAAAAGAGCATGAAGAACACTACTTTGCTGCAAGATCAGATCTTCATTTTCATGTCCTAAGAAGTCTTGAGGCATGATGATGAATTTGAACAGATAAAAGTATAAATTGGCTATTTTACTAGATAGACTTCTGAAAATAATAAATTTTAACATGAAATCTACCTTTAAACAACCACTAAAAGCACTTTCATTAACTACATCTGGTTTGAGACCTCTTACCAGTTTTCTGTGCCAAACTACTGACTATGGGCAGAACTAACAATATTAGAATAGGTGTTCTGTTTCTTGTTGACAGAGTAAGAAGCATATTTTGTTGTAAGGTGGAGTCTAAAACCAGATACTACTGAGCAGATGGAGTTCGTAAGCATACTTTGAAATTCTCTACAAAACAAGAAATAAACCATGCATTCTGCAAAGTCTGTGCTTTTCCACACAGCAGGAAAAATTCAGCAGTGC
Organism: Pterocles gutturalis; assembly: GCF_000699245.1. NCBI lineage: Eukaryota > Metazoa > Chordata > Aves > Pterocliformes > Pteroclidae > Pterocles > Pterocles gutturalis. Next base: position 4,660 of record NW_010119773.1, on the reverse strand, counting down.
TTCTGAACTGTTTGTCACTGATTATATCCTTGATGTTTTTAACATGGAAAAAAAAAGAAAAAAAAAACCCTAAGCCATCCATGTCCGGGGTTCACGATGAATTTAAATAAAATCCCATGTGGAGTTTACATATTCCATATATGAGCAAGCGCTCTCTAAATCAGAGAAAATGAAGAGGGTATATAATCCTGGCACAAGCTCAAAGAAACATCACATGAACATTTTCATGCAGCAACACCTGTACTTTAGAAAGTTGCTGCATTTCCCAGTAATGATTTTGGGTAATAAAAATTAAAATGCTTTTTGAAAACAATTTTTTACTGTGAGGGTGATGAGACACTGGAACAGGTTGCCCAGGGAAGCTGGGGATGCCCCATCCCTGGAGGTGTTCAAGGCCAGGCTGCATGGGGCTTTGAGCAACCTGGTCTAGTGGAGGGTGTCCCTGCCCATGCCAGGGGGGGTGGAACTCGATGATCTTTAAGGTCCCGGTCCAACCCAAACCATTCTGTGATTCTATGAATATACAGTGTTTAAATTTTACCTAAACAGGAGGAAGTAAGCTTAACAGACAACAGTGAGAATTTAAGACTGTGATTGCCCTGACTCAATACACAGGCACTACCTACTAAAGCAGGGTTAATTTAAGACCAATAGAAGTATACAAAGGAAGTTATTGAAGGATTTCTTTTAAAATTAAAAAAAAAAGAGCAAAGAAAAAAAAACCCGTCAGCCAGTGACAATGCAGCAGGAGGAGAAATCTGACACTGTCATAGAACTGATACACTTCAATTTAGCATTACTCAGACCTTCATGTTTGTTGTAGCATTAAATGTTTGTTCCAACTCGATTGAGACCTACTGAGCTTCAGTAACACATCAACAGCCTAGCCACAGTCTGGCAGACTAATACTTACCCAAGCCATACAGAGCAATTTTTGTTCTACCCTTACGCAATAAAATGGGACTAATATCTATTTTCTCCACAGAAGCTGAACGTCCAAAGTGATTCAACAATCCTGCACAGCTTAATATATCCAACGCACACAGTGCATCTGCCTGTAGAAAATATTAAGAAACAAATGTAAAAACTTTGAACAGAACATTTAGTCTTTAAGGTCTAAATGAAACAGTCTCAAAAAGGAGAGAGAATATATTTCCTTAAGTAAATTCTGCAGTTGAAAAACCCCACCACATACACTAGCTTTTTTTTAGTCTCATGAGTATAGAAGCAAATCCCTTTTCCTTACAAGTCTTGCTTCATTTTAACAACATGAAACTAACATTAAATAATTCAGGAAAAAAAAAAAAAAAAAAACCCCAAACAGACAAAATCTCTAAGCTACTACAGAAAATTATCTGGTTAAGCTAGCTACTTCATAGTAGGTCCAAAGTTAAACTTCTGTTGTTTAAACACTCATCTCCATGATACACTGCTATTTGATATAAAAAGCAAAATTATAAATTCAGCACATGCACTTTGCTGTTTTCTAAGTGTCCTTTTGCTCCTTACTTCTAGCTGATGATTTTTAAACTAGCATTTCATCATTATTAGATTACCTTCCTTGAAAATATAAGATGCATATCAATCGTATATGCATAAGTCAAAGCACCAAAATTCCCCTGCTTTAAGAAAAAAGCTTTCAGTGTCTATAGATAGAATTTGTTTCAGAAACTTTCTGAAAGGCTGACATTTCTTGGCATGAAAAGTGATTTTGTTCTCAATTACAGAAATCTACATAAATTAAGAAATTAAACATAGTTCATAGGGATCCCTTAAATTCTTTCCATTCTCCTTTTTAATGTCACACTTAACTTGTCACTCATTAGCAGAATTCATAAAGACACACAAAATAATTATGTGAAGAGTGGAGCACTGGACTAAAACCAGCATGTTCCTCAGGAACTGTACTTCTATACAGACCTCTATTTCTATAATGTTATTTTTGTAATATAACAGTATAGTACAATTAGGATAATAGTTACCCCTGTGGGATCATCATGATTGCCATGAATACTAAAAATTGGAATAGAAATGTTGAGATTTCCATCCTGATAATTCACCCATGGAAACCTGAACAAGAAGAAGAAAAAAAAAAGAAAGTTAAACGTATATCTGCAAATTTGTGGACAATTCCCAATATTCTCTTCAAATTAATGTAATCACAAATACATAAAGAGAGCAGCACAAAGGAGTACTAAATGCCTATGAATACGCTTAGGCTGCACAGTGTAAGACTCTTACTGATGGACCAGAATGGTGCTTCCCACTGGGAACAGGGAAGCAAAACAATCCTGTATTTTTAGAGCAAGCCTACAAAAAGAATTGTCCAACATGTTGTGTGGTATGTGCAAGAGCAGTGGACTAGGCTGTGCAACCTTTGTTTGCACACAAAAAACTCCACTGATTTTACCACAGCAATTCATTTAAATGGGTTTACTTGCACTGTACTTGCAGGAGAGAAACTATACATTACCTAAATGTATCAAATGTCACGAAACATTCAGAGGTTTCTCAAAAAATTGTGTATGTTCCTTTATAGATTTAGATTATGAAAGATGATAGGTGAAGTCATCCTGTAAACTGACACACAAACCAGCCTAAAACTTCAATGTTCCAGTCATGGAGGATACAAATCATAAAAATCACAACACGTTCACCCAGTACACAAACCAAACCTTACACCATAATTTACAGGAACATACTTACTTGCTATAATGAAAATTAACTGCCTGATCACTCAAAATTTCAAACTGAACAGGACGATCACCCATGCAGTATTTTCTTAGTGACTCCAAACAAGAATGTACCGTTTTCCTGGAAGGTTTGTTTTCATGAAAAAGGTCCCCACCTAATAAAACAAAGTCCACCTGTATGTAACAAAAAGCTCTATTATTTTAATAAAACATTTTGTATTACCTTGAAAGACTTCTAAGCAATTTGTTTTAATTATTTCTTCTAAAGAGTTCCACATACCTCCTCATATCTGGACTTCTAGGTAAAACGAGCTGGTAGTTGCAGACACTGTATTTAATTTTCTCATTAAACAAATCTTAACTAACTTATTCATTAAAAAAAAAACCCCAAAAGACCCATTTATGAAGAGCTGCAGGAGAAAATAACTGATGGTGTTGAAAAAACCCACCAGTGAAGTGGCTTTTTTAAGGGTCTCTGGATTGGCTCTTGAACATTTTATTTGACAGGCATGAAGAGATATATTATCTTTTCATTGCTGCGGTACCTAGTGGGAAGAAATCAGCAGCTATCGCCACATTCCTTTGAGAAGGCAGTTTCACTTTCTGTATATACTTAGCTTTTGAAAAAGCACTATGAAAAAAGAGTTATCTTTACTAAAATTACAAATAATTTGACTAAGAAACATTCAATTCTTAAAAAAAGAAACAAGATCTTAAAAGTTTCCAACTTTTTTTCTACTTTCTGAATTGTCTGAAGACCAAAGTCTTCATTACCCTCACCCTCCCCAATTATCTTCCCTTCCTGCAGTGATAAACCCTCTCTTAATGCCACTGAAAGTGGCGCAGGCAAACTGAAAACACCATTAACACAAACAGGGCCACAATCTAATAAGAATGCTTTCACAAAGGAATAAGCATTCCCTTTACTAAAACAGAAACATAACCGGTTGCAATAAATAGTTTAGTAATTTAATTTTATATTACTAAAGATTGCACCAGGACTAGGCTTTGTCGCTTCTGGCAAGTTGGAACATATTTCCCACAGTCTCACTCCTTCACCTTCCAAAAATCGGCACTTACTCCATTTTTTTGAGCATGGTCCAGAATTTCATTGAAAGTTACAAATGTATCATTTCCACGCACTGGATCCTTCTCCAAATAGCCAAGATGAATATCAGTAGCAATAAGGATTTTAAAGGTATCTTCATCATCCCTGAATAAGACAGGAAACTTTGTGTTAGAGTGCAGTATACTTAAGAATTTCAACACAGACTTTGTGAAGGCAAGCTGTTCTGTCCAAAGCCATTACACACACAGGAGATTTGTTATAAAACTCTAACCAAGTATCATTCCTGCAATATTCTCAAAACACTTTACTACTTTTGTTGCAAACAGCACTTCACCAAACCAAGCGGTTTGAAAGTTACATTATCCCCATCAGTCTACTCTAGTAAAGGGCTGCAACCATCTCTGTGAAGTACCTCAGGAACAACAAAAGAATCCTTTATGAGTTTTCTGCCTTTTAAAAGACTTAGTGAAGAAACACTTAATTTCTCTCTCTCTGCACTGGTAATCTACATACATATGAAAGTAAGATGGACCTGAGGGAGAACACACACTCTGATCTCAGTTCTTCTACCTCATTCCCAACACATGAACAACTCGCTGCCTGATATGACAAACCGCCCAGAGCAGCAGACAGCAGGAGCTTACTGCGAGTCGACGGTACTCATCTTCGTGCCACGACTCTCACAGCAAGGCTCCGGGCGCCGCTCGGTCAGGAGGTCAGGTCAGGAGGTCAGTTTCTATCCTCACAGGTGCTTTGGAGCGCCTGAGAGACAAAAATGTAAACGAATCAGAACGGAGGGCACCGTGAGCCGAACGATCAGCCCCAGAGCCGTGTACTGCTCATTATTCCACGCAAAAAAAAGTCACGGAAAGATCCGTGCGGGGTTTAACCATTTACC
>NW_010119772.1:0-4111 GCF_000699245.1 Pterocles gutturalis | reverse complement strand
CTCGCTGTGTTTCGGAAACCGGCTCCTGCACTGCTGCGGCAGTGGAGCCCGGAGCCAAATCCTGCCTGGCGGGAGGGCTGTGGCATGGAGGGAGCCGTGGCGGCAGGACTGTCACCAGCTGCACTGCCCTGTCCGGCGCGGCATGTCCGTGCCGTGTGTGTAGCAGTGAGTGCCGTGTCATCGTAGACCCAGTTGATGTCTCATGTAGCGCAGAGGTGCCCTGTAGCTCAGTGCCTAGGAGGTGATGTAGCACCTTGAATAAATGAAACACATGGAATTTTACCCCACTGGAGTCGTGTCGTCCCTGGGTATCCTGATCCAGGCAGGGATGTGCCGCAGCCTGTCGGGAAGCCCCCTCCCAAGGGAGAGCCCAGCAATCCCTTCCCTGGCAGCGTCCTGTGCCGTGTGGCAGGGATGGCTCTTGCTCCTTTCGCCACTGCCAGGGCAAGTGGAGCAAGGTGGTGTAGGGATCCGGCCCTTTTTTTTTAGCTGAGCGGCAGCCCCCATGGGAGAAGGGGCTGTGGGGGGGGAGGCAGCAGCAAGAGGGGGGCTTGGCTGGAGAGAGCTGGGGTGCGAGAGAGCAGGGAACGGCAAGGACTGTCGGGATGCTGGGAAATGAGATGGCTAATGATGCTGGGGTCAGGGGCCCCATCCAGCACCACAGCCCTGTCCCAAAGAACAGAGCATGTGCCCAGGAGAGCCGGATCCGGCTGTGCCCAGCTCCCAGCGCATGAACACCACACCTCCTGCTTTCCAGCACCGGGAAAGGAAGGTGAGCTCTGCGCCAGTGGTGTTTGTGGGTGACATTCAGGGGTGTACAGTGAGACCCGTGGGGGGGTGACCCCCCCCAATTGCCCGGTGCCGTGGGGTCACCTGAGCCTCCCTGGTCTTTGCTCCATGCAGAGTCACGCACCACAAAGCACAGAGCAGCAGACGCAGGTGAGGGAATCGATCTTTCACTGATACATCAGAAACTTCTTGCAAGTCCAGGTAAATATCAAGCGCGGATGGCTGACCTTTTGGAGCAGACAGCCGGCGTGATCCTCAGGTGGGCAGCAGGGCTGGAGAGATGGGAGGCAGCATGCGGCATGCTGCTGGGGCTGGCTGCACTGTCTGCCAGGGGCGTCGCGGCGTGGGGAAAGTTGGAAACGCTTCAGAGAAGAGCATTCACAAGACGTTTTCAGTGTTGTTGCCCCACCGCCTCTGCTGCCTGCCCACCACGGTGACCGTGGGGTCCATCCCGATGTGCCATGAGGCTGTTTGGCTGCATTTCGGGAGGAATATCCTGGGATACCTGGGCTGGCGGTACCCTGGATGGAGCCATCCCTGCATCCGCCTCTGGAGTTGCCATAGAAACCGCTGCTGTGCCGGAGCCAGCATCAACAGGGAGCCCCAAATCAGTGATGGAGCCGTACCTTGGCAGCTGGGGGGACACATTGGCAGAGGGAGAAGGTCAGTTGGCTCGTGCTGTGCTGGGGGGCTGGACAGAGGGACCCCCTCCTCTGAGCACGATGTGGCTCCAGCCTTCTCCCCTGGATATTGCAGCAGCGCCCTGTTTTCCCAGCACTCCCTGACCCGTGCTCAGCCCTGGTGGGCTTTTCTTCCTCAGGGTCCTGGGAGGTGACGGACCCCTTGGTGCCATCACATGCTGAGGTACCTCTCCCCAGCCTGCCAGCCCTTTCCAGAAGCCACTGAGGCACATCATAACTTCACTGTCACCAAAACTTTAGTCATTGGGGACCCTAAATCACAGAGCTGCCCTGGAAGCACAGACCTGGTTAATAAGCTTTTCCCGCAGAAGCATCGCGTGGACAGGATAAATCAGGCGCTGAGTCACCAGCAAATTGACATCCCTGTGTGCCAGCTTCGCAGCTTTCCCTGCTGCTGACGGGGCGCCCGGCGCTGCTTTCACCAAATTCAAGGTGAGAGCCAGGAGATGCCAGAGGGGGAAGCCATGGCTTGGGAACCTCTCGCTGTTGCGTCTCCTCACTGCAGCGGTGATTCCAGCAGTGAAGGTGCCCAGCCCTACGTGGCTGGTGGTCCCTGTCCCACAAGATGTTTACCCCTTTCTCAGAAGCACCTTGCCTCGTGCACACAGTCGCTGGCACATTGACCCACCACAGCGCCATTTGTCTCAGCTGTTCCACCCAACGTGAAAAGAAATCCATGACCTCTCCCGAAAGTGTGCGTTTCTCATTCTTTTCTGTCTCCACTTTTGGGCACAGGACCAGGATCCCATCCAAATGAGGGAAGGAGAGCAGCCAGAACAATGGCCAAGGACATCTTGAGGTGGATGGAGAGATCTTCAGGCAAAGGGATGATGGTCCTGACCACCCTTGGAGGCTGACACGTTATTAACCGAAGAGCTCCCGTGAGTTTCTAACGAAATGCACTAAGAAATAAAAAAGTTAAGGGATGTACCAAATATATTGCTGCCTGTCTCCTGGCAGCTTCTGCTAATTTTTGCTAAATGAAAAGCTTCAAGTATCTGTCCACCCTCCCTAACGCTAGAAGCACAGTCTGTTACTTCAGATATAAGGAGAGCTCCAAGCCAGCGCCTGGCAACGTGGCTAATCTCCCTGGAGCCTATTATGGATGGGGGAGACGGGAACTGGAGGTAGCTGTCAGACCTATAATTAAAAAAGGTATTTCCTTATAGAAATTTATTTCTGTTGTCAGGAGAGATGGAAATACAAAAGTCTCATTTATCAAATTCCACAAACTGGGTAGATGTTCAAACCAGAAAGCTCCAGCCACACTATAAACAGGAATAGCTCCATATAATAACCGAAAATAACGTGCTGAGCCTTATCGCCCATGCGCCAATCACTGGCAAATCATTTCCTAAGAGCAGTGGAAGTGCTCTAAACACATACAGGGCTCTACAGTCTCTTCTGAAGGGAGTTCTGGGCCAACTTCCCAATTACGAGCAACAAAATGATGGAAAATCACCACTTATGATGCAGGACCATATAGGACCTGGCCGCACAGCAGGGCTCTTGGCAGCAGTGCCATGCACCGGGCTGTACAGCGGAGCCGTGGGCAGTTCAGGAGCAGAACAAGGCTTTTATTTACTCAACAAGTGCAATAGCCATTAATGTTCCTGTCAGCACAGCTCTCTGGAGGAAGGTTTGCCTTCCAGCCCACAGCTGCCTTGGGCAGCCCGGCCATTACCCCATCCTTGAGGCAGGAACACAATCCAGGCTGCGATTTTCTGCTCCAGTCCTAGAAAATCAACCCATTAGTGGCTCATTGTGCAGCTGAGAGTTAACAAGCCACCGTGATAAATCTGAGCCATTTGTACCAGCCCTAGCCCTGTAGTGACAAGCGAAAACAATGCAGCAAAGTCACCACAAGGAATTTTTTATGTGTAAAAGTCCAGAATTATTTTTTTTTTTTAAGTGAAAGCTTTATTTCTGTGGGATTTGATTAGGAAACCAGATATATACATCAAGCGAGCCATTATTTTGACACCTCTGAGCTCCAGGCTGCCTTTAATACTAAAGCCAAAAGAGCATAAAGGGCAGTGTGAGTAGCTCCCATAATCTCTCCGTGAACGTGTATCAACCTTATTTCTGCAGTGGTTTAGTGCTTACCAAGTATCACAACAAGCAACCAAACATTTTAACCAGTATTGAAATTGTTTGGAATTAAAGGAGGAAAAAATAGGCAAGTAAGTGTGCCCATTTTCCATTCCTGGAGGTGGAAGAGACAGAAGCACAAGGAAAAAATTCCAGTAAAACCATATTTGCGAATCTTCCTCCGGGGAGTGTTTAGATGACGGGTTATTTTTGTCACACTCCTAAGGGGTGAAATTAAATCGTTCTGCATTTCTGCAAGCGGTATTTACACCAGAGACCACACAGCCTCTAGACATGAAGAAAACGCGCCCCGTGGCTGCTGTGCTGCTGTGGGAGACCCCCTCGGCACACCGGGGTCCCAGCCTCCTCCTCCTCCCCTGCCCCGTAATGGACCCTGTAGCTGGGGTCTGCACCCAGGAGAGGGGCAGGGGCTGCCCGGGGGCCTGCCAGGGGAGGCCTGGGGGGAGATCAGAGCTGGGGGTGACCCTGGGACCCCCCGTCCTGGGGTGAGACCCAGGGACCCCCAGGCT
>NW_010119771.1:70255-72306 GCF_000699245.1 Pterocles gutturalis | reverse complement strand
GTGGTCTGGGGCTAGGGGGGCGGCCAGGCTGGGCACGGGGCCTGGAAACAGGGTGAGCATCCCTCAAAGGGCAGGTACAAAGCCATTTATCTCATTCTAAAATCCTCACTTACAGCTCCTGGAGGTGTCACAGCAGATTCTGTGTGCACCAAAGCTAATGCTGCTGCCCTGGCGCACACCGCCGAGACCTCAAACTGTGCCCACTTTGGGCTGTTACCTGTTAAGGGTCAGTCAGAGAAACAGAAGTGAGGCTTAAAAGTATGTCCAGTGACACAAAAGGAAGGATTGAAAGAACTGGTTGGTTTGATATGGAAAAGAGAAAGCTGACAGGGAGCTTAAACATGGAAAAGGTTCTTACAAAGAGGATTGTGAGCAATTGTTTTCATGTCCCTCAAGGGCAAGATAAAAAGTAATCCATTTAGTTCTCAGCAAAAAAAGAAATAGCTTGAATGTTAGGAAAGCACTTGCAAAAAGTAAGAATTTAGTCTGCAAATGCATAGTGAAGAAGAGGTTGTGGAATCCCACAGAGGGAGTTTTTTAAGCACCAATGAGATGATTGACAGGGAGGATCTGGGAGCACTTGCTTCTGTAGCTACAGAGCCTTGGAGCTGCTTTTCAGGCAGATGTAATACAAACTATGTCTGTCTTTAGCACTGCTTTGTCAGTCAGTATCACACGCTGCTGAGGTGTAGAAATGACCCATTCATCAGCTGCTCACTGCCCGGCTATCCACAGACAGCACCCTGGCAGGCAGGTGGGGAAGTACACAGAGACTGTCAGAAAACCCATACCAACACATCTGGATGTACAGAAAGGTGTAAGGCACATATGGCAAAACCTTCACCTGTGGAAAAGCATAAATGTAGACTTCCGGAAACGTGTTGGTACAGATCAGAAAAGTTATTGAAGGTAAATGATTCCTTTTTTTTTCTTCATCTTCTTTTCTTTTGCAGTACTGTCATATTTTTCCCAAGGTTAATAGCACTGTCCCATGTGGTCCAGCATTAGATGAAAGTCTTATCTCACATGTTTAAAATGGCTCTCTCCATTTCTTTACTCTCTTTCATCTCTGACAGCCAGTCTCTTTTGATGGGTGAATCCTTCCTCTGCTGCAAAATGGAATACATTTTTGTTAGCATACCAACAATTTCAAAACCAAACATAATTTTTAAATCATATTTCTCACTAGGTGCTAGCCTCATCAAATTAATTCTAGGTAGAGGAAAAAAAAAAACCACCTGAAATACTTAAATTTTTAGCGCACTCAAGATTTTCCTGGTGTCTTTGGGTTTTGTTTTTGTAGGAAAAAAAAAGGGAGTTGGAATTTTTTTTATATAAATACTTGGAGCATTTACAGTTTAATTTCTTAAAGATGTAAAGGCAGCACACAATATGATACAAGAGGTTTCCACTAAAACATTATCAAGGAACATGTGATGTTGTTGTGACAGGTTTCTCCCTGTTCTTCTTGATTAGTGCTCTTTCAGTTAGTGGCTTCCCTTTATGTCCTGCACATCCCTGATCACATGAAGCCAAACTCCTCATGGCCCTGCATCATGTGCCTCATTTTCACAAGCATTAACTGAATGTTAGACATCAAAATCAGAGTGGCAACAATATTCTCCGTGTACTTTGCCTGGCTATAAATAGCTACAGTAAGTGGGAAACAAAGGTGAATTGGTTTTAACTTTGCCACTTCATTTGTTTTTAATAATTGTAATGATAAATGCAGTTGCCCTATCCACCTCTGTCCAATGTATTGCATTGAATGCTGTAAGTTCTCTTGTCCATATTCTATTTATGTTGTAGAAGAAAAAGAAAGTTTCTTAAACAGTGGAGGGTTCTCTTAGGTCTTTTTTCTACTTTTGTCCAAAATATGTGAGCTTAAGCCAGAAAGGGTCTTCTCTGCATTTGCAGCCAGCTTCACATGTTCCTCTCTTCAGTCATCACTGTGGTACTGTGGCAGTGTGTTAGGACAGGTAATGCTATCTCTCCTCAGCATCTGCTGGAACCTCCTTCCAGTAGATTGACTTTTTTTTTTTTTTTTGGGG
>NW_010119771.1:15780-70224 GCF_000699245.1 Pterocles gutturalis | reverse complement strand
GGGTGGGGATCCACAGACTTTGGGGCAATGGATACAGATTTGGAGATTAAAATTACTGACTTGGAGATATATATGTGAAACCCTGTATTTGGAAAGCTCACTTCAGTTTGAAATCCTTGAAGTGATTTAACATTTGTAGACCAGCTACTTTGAATAGTCAATTCAAAAGATTGCTTTTACACATCCATGGGACTGCTTACTGGAGTAAACATTGAACAGATCGATAATATTGGTAAGATTAAGCTAGTGTCATTGAACAGCTGTTGCCCTGATGAAGGACTTACGCTATTTCTGTCTGGATGAAAGCACATCTGGAAATTAGCTAGTTTGATGGCTTCAAACAGTTTATTTATCAGGGCTGTGAAAACCTTTTTATTCTAAATCTTTGCAGCATAAATAATATGTGGGATCTATTTTATCTATGACATGACGTATCTAATGAGAAGAGAGGCAAATACACTTCCGATACAGCCGATCAACGCCAGCTAGAGTCCCTCCTGATAAACTCTGTGATAACAACTTCTTCTATAAGGTTATACTTTCCTTTTTCTAAATTACAGATTGATAGACCTTAGTCTGTGGCATCACTGTTGCATATAAACTGTCAGCCCCAGCAAGCCAGACAGCTCCAGAATTAACTCCTCTGTGATTCCTGAAGGCTTTGGGAAATTATGAGAGTTTGAAACGTGTATTGATTTACCAGTGTTGTTGTAAAAGCTATCTAATCGTTGGCATAAAAGTTTGTTAAGCTTTTTAAAAGTGAAAAGTGGTTAAGTTTCTGCCTTGTGCATTTATCTAAAACAGCATTTCTGAAGAGTGGCTGTCAGGAGTGTCATATGACCACCATGCAAAAATGTATGCTCAGCACTCTGCTGTATCTTAATTTTAATCGAAAAAACCATAGCTGTGAATTTTTTGAGCCTCTTATTTATTGATTAAAAAAAATGCGGGAAATCTGCTGGTCTAAACTGTTGGAACAGCAAGATATAATCCAGCTAGACATGTCTTCTAGAAGTCTTGAGATTTTGGGACATCCCATTACACTTAGTTGCATTAATTTCCAGTCTTCTACATCCTCGCATTGACATGTAAGGGTGGGTGAGTGGAGAAAACTGGTAGTATTTGATAGGCATATGTCTTAAGACCTGTAGATGGTAGGATTATAATGTCTTCCATGCAGTTTAACTGCAGAAACTTCTGCTGTTTTTAGCAGGGCTAACACTAAAATTAATGCAGATAAAGTGGACAACTTTATCTCATTCCCCCTAGCATATGAGCCTTCAAACTGTATCCATTTAGTGTTACTAAAGTGGGAGGTCTCTCTTATTCCCTTTTAATCCAGTTTTGTAAAATGCTCACTAAATCCCATTGTGCCAGTGATCTTAAATCAGCATTGCCATCCTAGTTAATTAAAGAGTTTTCCAGCATCAAATGTCAAGAGCCTAGATAGAATCATAATTGAAGCTTGAAATGAATGCTGTTTTTAAAGACATCTTGTATTATCACATGCATAGCACACTATTGTAAAAGCTGTCTTATCAGTATAAGCTTAAGTGGAAAATAAAGACTCTAATCTTCTTGATGGCATTTTTTGTTAGCTTATAGCCTGCAATCTTACTAAGAAAAGAGATTTGTCTTTATGAACTGCCAAGTACAGTTCTTGCCTTTATTGCTTGCTGCTTTATTTGCACAGGCCACTCTTGAGGGCCGACTCCATGCAGCAACATGGAGACTTTTAAAGTGCTTGGTCTTATTCCATTTTGTTGCTGGTCTGTTTTGGGGTTTTTTTAAAGGATTTTAACATATCAAAGTAGAGAAACAGCCGATGTGGCTTCCTCAGAAGTGTTCTCCTTTCCCAGCTCACTGCTGTTTCCATCCTTCTCTGCCCTTCCCATGCGTGGCAGCTTTGGGCTGCAGACCTGGAGAGCCTCGTCCTTGCCCTCTCTGCCAGCTCCCAACAGGATATTAATGCTGAAAACATATCCAGGCTCTGTGTCTCATGACAAGAACTAACTTTGCTTTGCTGTTCATAAAGAGTCCTTCTGTGTTTTCTCACAGTGCTTTGCCGTATTGAAAATCTAAACAAATGGCTAGAGAGGGGTTTGTCAGGTGTTTTTCTTCTGCCACATGAGATCGAATTAACTCCTTTGTCATTTTTGTTAAATTGTGCTATTTTGTGTATGAATTTGGGGATGAAATAAGGAAATAATTAAATGAAAAGCAAAAGAACCCCCTTAATTGAGATGATGTATGTCAAAAGTGCGATGGGGAGAACAAGGTGATTGTCTTCTCTGTGTTCCCTGGCTAGATAAACTGAAAAGCTTGCTTGTTCTATCACATCTTGTTTGTTGCATTGCCTCTCAAAGTATCTTTCTTTAGCCTATTTTAATTTATAATTATTTAGCTGTGTCAGAAATTGCTTGGATCCTCTTTAGCCTTGCAAGGCATCTTCAAAGTTCTTTAGGTCCCATTTTGGTTACATCTTTCTGTAGTTTGCAGAAATATGTGGGTTCCCCTTCATTCAGCTTTAAAACTTGTTTCTAACCTGGGTTGTACTTTCTGGGCAAGTGGCCTCTCTTGACTCCTCCTGCCAGTGCTTCTCTCACATGTCTGGCCTGGAGCACTCAGCCTTTGTCAGGGGAGCATCATATGAGCCTCCTACTCTCTCCCGGCCCCATCCTCAGTGCCCGCTCTGCCCGCCTCCTCATACAAAGCAAGGCGGATTTGTCACAACCCTACCACCTCATCTGGAACAAGGATATCAGTGTCTGGCTTTAAAACCAACTGCTATTTATTAGAGTCAAAGCATTTCAGAGAAGACAGTTCTTAAAATAGTAAAAAGGCTGCACATGTGACCCATTTACTATTTTTTCACAAAAAGACCAAGAAGCCTGATCTCCCTATCTGCTGTTCTGCAAAGGTTGTCTCAGTTTCTGCTTGGTTTTGTTCAATTCTCAGAATGGCCGTGGGCAACCAAACTTCTTAGAGACCAAGGCACTTTTTAGTTAGCATCTCCCTCTTTGAGTGGGTAACTCCCAGCTTTGGTAAAGCAAGGCTTGCAGTTTGCTGCAGGTGGATGAAGTATCCCAACAGCTAGCAGCTCTTCCATCACCTCTTGCTTCTGCCCCTGCAAATTTTGAGTAACCCCTACCAAACTAAAATTCTGTAGACATTGTTGCCTTTCTGTATGGGGTCAGTAACTCTTACCAAGGCAATGCTGCGGTGTTTTAGGGGACTGCACAGCGGGCATGTATGTATTTATGTTTTCATCACCATCTATCTTCACAGTTCTTGGTAACCCAGAGTCTCTAAGAGATTATTTTCCTGTCAGTCTTATTACAATTTCATATAGCTATCTTGTACTGCCAGAGGCCTTTGGGGCTTTTTTTTCAGCTATGTATATTTGTGAATGGGATGTATATTATAATCCCCAAGCCCACAGTGCTGATGGCAAGAAAATCATACACAACACTGGGAGAGTAAAGGGCAGTCAAAGATGCCTCCCCATTAAGAAGGTCATACCCATCACATTTGTCATCCAGTCCTCTATTTTTTTTCACCTGTGGAAGTTCTTTCAGTCTTTTTGATAAGAGTTTTCAAACTGAGAAAGTGCAGTCAACTTTGGAAGTTTCCGTATGTAGCCTGTTATGTAGCATAAGTGAGCTTTTGCAGACACTTTCATCTACCTCCCCAATGGATGCTGGCTGTCCCGGCATCCTGGGAAGGCCTGGAATTGCACCTTGATGAATTTGCATTTTGATAACTTAGTTTGTCCAGGCTGGATAACCAGAAAGAAAAAAATTAGTTCGTGAAGATGCCCAGGAATAAAAATGATATTTGTCCCTGTGAGACTGACATTGTATTAATGAAATAATCTAGCTTTAGAAGACTTGTGAATTTGGCCCTTAAGAGGCAATATTGTATTAAATGAGATGGCTACTTCTCCTTTTCTCTCCTCCTGTTCTGAGTTTAAGCAGATTTAGTGGGGCCCTATCAGTTCAGCATGCTCAAATTCAGTCAAATGAGGTTTAGGATATGTTTTCTGGGTCCATTTTCCTATCTTTTTCTCAGGTTTTTTGGAGAGCTGATACTAAAATGATGCATTGCCCAGGTGTGCAATGATTATCTAGACATTTCTCTGTACCTATCTGTCTGATATGTAATATAAACAACTGCACTAGTGTTAAAAATATATTCTAAAGACCATATCTGGTTTTGTCCTGTTATGTTCAGCTGATTCCTTCTTGTGTATTGTTTCTCCTCCTGAATTCAATAGCACTGCTGGCAAACCCCTAACCCCAGCTGCCGACCCTGCATTAGGCCAGGCTCTGGCTTGTGTACAACTTCCCACGCTCAGAGGACTCTGCTATTAGGAGGTGACCCCCAACAGCTGTGCCAAGGTGCGTTCTCAGAGCTCACCAGCTCTTTGCACCTGCAGTGGAAAAGCCCTGCCTTCACTTCTGCCTGTCTGAAATCTTACAGATTCAGATCTTTACAGCCTCCCTTCTGTGCCTCCGGTTCCTTTATTAACTGCCTACCGAGCCATCCCCCACTGACAGGCAGCTGTCTTTGGGGACGGAGCTGTTGTCAACTGGCAGCACACAGGACCCATTTGGGACAGGAAAGTGTCCCTTTAAAACTGAGATTTGGGATTCTTTGGGGTTCACATGAGAAATTATGGAGCGTCCCTTTGCCAACTGCTCCTTGTTGGAAACAATGCAAATGTAAATGTCAGTTTTGCAGCTTAGGATCCTGTTACCCCTCTAGGCATACGGCCTTTCTTGGTGAGGGGATGTGCATCCACTGGGACTCGACTTTCACATCTGATAGTGTGGTTTCTGTGTCTGCCTCCATCCTGAACTACTCCTGTGTCATTCAGGCCTGCATTTGTCACATTGGTTTGCAAGACACTGGCTGTGAAATAGGCTTGGGAAGGTCCTGACCCTCCTCTCCCCTGTTCTGTCCTCTGCTGTGGCACTTTAACTTGATAGCTCTTTGTTTTGCTGCCACAGCTATTTTGAGGAACCAGAGAAAAGATTATTGTTCATCCATAATCTGGTTCATGATCTGGTTTACTGTGTGGCTTTGCAAACAGGTTTACTGCCAAACTGAGGGAGGAAAAGCAATAAGAATGAGCAGTGAGAAGGAACTTATGCGGGCTTGCTGCCAAAGCCACCACCTTGCAAAAGCAAAGCCTTTTATTCTACAGGAGCCAGCCTTTAAATACCAAAGTAAATGTCATAATGCCTCTATCTGAATCCAGGTGTGAAGCTACTTACAGGTGATATCCCCATTGTAGATGGACACCTGAATAGCCAGGGCAGTGTAAACAATGCAAGGCAGCAGCCTGCTCCTCCTAGGAGTGCCTATCTTGGTTATCTCGGAGCTGTTTCCCCTGTCTCACATCAGCTGGCCAATTGTTCTGTGCCCAGTCCGGGCTGCTGCTGCTGCCTTTATTTATCCTTATATTAAATGTTATACAAGATGTCGGTTATAGGTACAATCTGTTAAATGCATGATCTCTGATGTGTTACCAGCCCTCCCTGTACAGCCCACATATGGCCCATTGTTAACACAGATGTCAGCCCAGGAACAGCGTGCTTATCTCTCTACACCTCAGAGAGTGGGCAGCTCTTCCCTCCCAGCTTTTTTTGCTGGGAGTTCATGTGTCAGAAGCTGATCATTTGTTTGGGGCTTTGGGGATGAAATTAGTATAGCAATTAGGATGTGGCTGTGGCAAATGTCCACTCATTAGTCTATGACAATGAGCACTGGATTTATGACTGTGACAAGGAGTCAGAATAACACGGTAGGGTAGCTCCTTTCAAAGGCAAATTTAACAGGTGGTGTTTGCTGAATCTGAGTCAGTGTCTCAACCTGGGGTTAAATCTTGGGGCATTATTATCTGTAGAACCTTGATGTCCTGTTAATAATTCTTGCTACACAACCACTGTACATCTGATAAGCAGAAATAAGCAGAAAATGTTGTAAATAGTATTTAGGATTCTTCTTTCATCTTCTTTCACAGATGATTTCTCAGTTTCTCTAACACGATCATATGATGAAGCATGTGTCATTTTGACCCTTGAAAGCCTGGGAGAACATTAGCATCTCAAGTTCCTTTCCAAACACTTCAGAAACCCTTCTGCAAACACTGGAGTTATCCAGAACTAGCTGCACATCACGGTCCTTGGGTTAATGCTTGGCTGAAACTACCAGCCACTAATAAAATAGAAAACTGCAACCTATGTTCAAAGTGGTAACAGGGTCTTGGATCAGCATGTCAAATGTCCGTTCATTTTGTATTCAAGTCATAGCATTGTGTGACCACCTACATTCAGTAAAATGTTATTGATTGACAGATAATTGAGTTTTATTTCTCTTAGTTCTTTGATAAAGACAGGTCCCTATTGAAATGAGGCTTCTGGGATGTAGAGTCACCTGGGTCTAAGCCAGACGACTAGGTGCTGTGTGTATCCAGTGCAGAAATACAGGCACCTCTGGAGTCATAGTCACCCAGCCTGGAGTGGGTGGGATGAATCAGCCTCTGGAGATGTCTTCTTCCTTCTCAGAGGGAATCTAGACAACTATGTGGAAGTTGTGTATGGTGTTTAGTCTCAAAGGTTAACAGTCCTTTCCTTTAGATGCATAAAAAACAACAAGGTGGTTGAATATGATCAATGAGAATTTTCCTCTGTTAATAAATCCAAAGCAGTACTAGCAAAATATTTAGACATGGACAATCGATCGCAAGCCCACATCTGCCCAAAGCCTCCCAAAGCAGTTACTGAGCATCTCCAGTGTGTGCCACATTCATTTCCAGTATGCCTTTGGGCCTCGTTAGCTGGCTGGTACGTATTCCTCCCTGAAGCTCCTCTCCTTTCTTTGCATCAAAACCAACATAGCACAAAGGCTGTGGGTTGCAGACACCCTCTCACTTAGTTTCGCACTAGTACCTTGCCTGAACTGTCATCCTTCTATTATGATGATGTGGAGCAAAGAGGATTTCCTGATGAAGTCAGCAAGCCCAACAACTGTATTTGTAGGTGCATTCCTCTGCTGGTGCACACTGCCATGCTTAACCCCCTAGAAGTACTTGTAACCCACTGCGACAGGGTGTAGCTGGGTGTTGGTAAGCTGGGCCAGCAGGAGTAGTAGGTACCAGAGCCTCCTGCATCCCTGCATTACTGTGATGCCCCAGCACCACATATTGTCAAAGTGGTTGTGCTGCCCTGTCTGTGACTTACTTGTCCTCGGCTTTCTCCCCTCCATTGTGCTAGGCAAAGATGTGTGTGCCCACATTGTGGATCCAGGCAGGGAACTAGCCTGGGTGAAGTGTTGTTACAATACAGAAAAGGGAGGTGAAAAACAGGATTGCTTAAATTAACACCACTGTCAACGAGGGGTATCGTGGACTGCAGCCCACACACAGTTGTTTTCTAGGTCCTCATTGTCTGCTAGAGCAGGCAACTTCTGGCCACTGCCTCTGATAAAGTTTCCGGTTCCTTCAACTAGTCTGTGGTTCCACATAGATTTTTTAATTTCCTTCTACCAAAGATGTTTGAGATAAACTGCAGCTCCTTTTTCACAGACCCACTAAAGGAGACACAGGGAATGCTCTTCTCAGCACATCTGCACTGAATCTACCACTGGCAGGTGCAGAGCATCCCCAAGCAGGATGCACTTTGGGGCAGGAGAAGGGGAGTGGGTGGAGATGGCTCCCCAAGCAGTCAAAAATACTATGGGATTATCTTTCTTAGAACTGTAGCAATGGTCTGGCCACAGGAGCCTCTGCACAACAGAAAGGCAGCATTACGTGTTTCAAAAAAAAAGGGATTTTCTCCTGGCACAAGCTCTTGAGTGCACTCCAACACACACCCAAAGTTCTCGCATCTGTATCAGCTCACTGGCGGGATGGGAGCAGAGCTTAGTGCTACTTGTGCCTTGTCTGCATGATCCCCTTTTCAGGGGGTGTTACCAGAAAGCTGTTGCCCTGGGTTGTGTGACCTATTTATGCTGATGTCATTGCATTAAATAGCATCATCATAAGTAAACCTTTCTTGGAAGGCCCATGGAAATGAACCATTTGTGCACAAATTGCTGGTAGACTTTAGTATGTTCTCAGGTATGGCACTTCTGAAAAGATTCAAGCTATATGTTATGTTTTCTGCAGATGACTTAAATTAATATTCATTTGTAACCTTCTTTCACTATTTGATTGACTGCAGCTGGATAAAAAGGAAAATGTTTACTAACTCCATTTTAGCCGAGTATGCAGCAGTATCTCAATTTTATCTGTAAACATATCTTTAAAGGGCATCTCTTTGTTAAGCAAATGATTATAGATTTTGTGCAATCTATAAAAGAGCAGCTTCACTGTTCTTCTGATTTTCTTTTACTTTTATGATAATCTGAACATTTATAAGACAAGATATCGTTTAGATGTTCAAACCAGGATTGTATTTTTGGACCGTGACATCAGTTTTTAAGCCATTTCACTCTATTTTGAGCTACAATTAAAAGTTCTTTTTTAAACAAACTGTATCTAATTTCTGTGCTAAATCAAACCAGGCAGTAGGGAATGTTTTTACTCTTAACTAGAATGTCATTGGAGTCAAGACATGCAAGTACAATGCGGAATTATAAAATGTCTCTGCAAAGAAAATAAGCTGACTGCAAAGTCTTTGTCTATACTAGAAGCAGGGTCCTCTGGTAGAGAAGTGCCAGCAAATCCTCGTGAGGAATGACTGCTTGCACCAAAATAAAGTGATATCCCACTAGAACTTGTTCCAGTTTTCATAACAGAAGCAGCGATACTAAGAACAATTTCACCAGCCCAGCAGCATTTGCAAGCATGACTGTGTTGCTGAGAGCTCCTCCTCGACATCATTATTCCGGCAAAAATTTTGGACCCAGCTAACACCGCGGTTAGGAGCTTAACCCAACAGAATTAGTGCAGAAGTGACATTCATTTTTACATGGAAAACAGTGTGCAGGAAACGTTCAACAAGTGTTTTTTTTCTTGTAGAAGTTTGCAAATAGACCATTGCTCCGGTTACTTTTACAAAACTGCATGCTGGGTATAAATTCCTGTATAGTATGCCTTTAAAGGGCTAAACATTGCATATATATATATATATAAGTTACATATAACTTTGCTTTTTCTTCAAACTTATCATTGTTCTATGAGAATAAAGCCAATGACAAAATATGACATTTTGAAAAGCAACTTGCTTTTTGGGTTTGCTAGACCAGTGTCTCCTGCTGTAACCAGCGCTGCAGTTTTCACACTCAGATAACACAGAAAACTAAAACTACATTTAGCTAAAATCCTACAAAAATTTTCTGTGTGCACTTCTCAGCCACTGATGACCCAAGTCAAAAATTCAGCGCCTGTGCAATTGTTGCCTTCAGCATGATGCTAAGACCTCAGGGCCCAAAAAAAGTGAAGTGTTGAATCCCCGCCTTGGATGGTATTAAAGAACTAGAGCATTACCTGTGACCCAGGGGAAGGCTGTAGTATCTGGGACTTTGATGTCTCTGGAACTAGTCAGTGTTGATTAAAGACTGGATATGAGCTAAATGAGAAGCACATGACTGTGCTTGGTTAGCTGTAGAAAGAATCAAATATTCAAAGCCTAAAATTATAGTCTTAGATCTCTAATACTACCCATGACTCATGGGGAGGCTCACAGGGTCATTCAGCTCTCTTTTGCATTACTCTGGGTATCCACAGCTCCTGCTGCAGGAAGATGTCTCTTCCCAGGTCTGTCTTGGAGAGCCATGCTCTGTGGTGGGGCGAGACCTAAGCTCAGTCTTTCAAGTTACTGATGGCCAGGACCTACCCACTCCCCTCCTTCACTCGCTGTCTCACTTTGTTGTGAACTTTCTTGTTTCCACCTTCACCTTTCTTATTCCGAACCTCTCTCATCTGCCTCTCGAGCTCCTTCTCGTGTCACACTGCCTCACTGACAGTTAAAACTTTCACAAGCTAGAAGCCGTGAGAACTTTTCCCAGGTT
This sequence comes from Pterocles gutturalis, assembly GCF_000699245.1. Classification (NCBI taxonomy): domain Eukaryota; kingdom Metazoa; phylum Chordata; class Aves; order Pterocliformes; family Pteroclidae; genus Pterocles; species Pterocles gutturalis. The sequence goes on along the minus strand of NW_010119771.1, from coordinate 60,204 downwards.
ATTTTATCTCCTGATAAATGCGAACAAGTCTGCAGGCATTCAGGGCAGGATGCTGTTGTGAGCTGAATGCAAGAGGCTGCACCACATCCTCACTTGAGGATACATCCAAGTAGGAGAAAGTAAATCCCTCTATTCCTGTATGCCTAGCAAATATCTGTCTCTGTTAACCCTAGGAAATGTCTCCCAGACACACATGAATTGCCTTCTTTGTTTGACCTGTTTCCTATCTATTAAGCAGAGAGGACTTCCCCCAGGTTTTTTTTTTGGTCTCTTTCATCTTTTTTTTTTTTTTTTTTTTTTTTTTTTTTTTTTTAACAAAGAGGGCTTTCCCCCAGGTTTTTTTTTTGGTTTTTTTTTTTTTTTTTTTTTTTTTTTTTTTTTTTGCTTTTATACTCCATTATAAATAAGAATTTCCTAATTATTTCTGATCTAACCCTTTAAAAGTTTCATGTGATGGTGACAGTAAGGAAATGAAAGAAGGAAGATAGATTTGTGAACTGATCTGGTCACCCCCAGGCTTTGAAGTGGGAAAACTTTAGGTCTAGGCAATCTATTTCTGATGTAGAAGTTTCAGTTGTGTATCTGGAGTCCCCATTAGCGAAGGGGCGATCTGCCATAGACTCTATATGAGATGCTTTGTGCCCTTGTTCTGTGAGGAAAGAGTTGTAAACACAGGAGGTGACTACTAAATTGAGGGACTGAAAACACTACTAATAATGTTCATTAACAGCAAGAGAATTACTTTCTTTTTTCTTTTTTTTTTTACATACAAGGGAAACAGAGAGATTTGGTTTTGTTGATATCTGCAAGATTAAAAAAACCCCAGCTATAAAGTCTCCAAATAAATATATTTCCTTGAAACATGAGATGTGTAATTCCATGGAAACAAACACAGAGACATAAACTGCAAAATGCTTGGGGGCATTTTTAACTTATCAACATAGGAAAAAGGAAAGTAAGTATAAATGTCACAGAAGCTATAACCAAAATTAAGAGAGCGTGCATTGTGTTTAATCTTATGGATAATGTGCTAAAGATTAAGTTGCATACTAACAACAGACAGCAGACATTTTAAAGCAGTAGCACACAAATCAGATGAAAAGAATAAAAATAATTTCATAAAAATATAAATTATGATCATATTAATATAGATCTGTATCTGGTGCAATTCCCATTCCCATTTTTAGGGGGCTGTTAATTAAAAAACTATGATATTAGTTCAATTTTTCTGAATTGCAAACAAAACCCAAGGCTGCAGTTGTGTGTGAGAAGGATTTAACCTCTGCAAAATCCCACTGGGCCCATTAGACAGACAAAGTTTACTAAAACTGATATCAGATTATAGAAATAATGATTCTAGCAGATATTCTTCTCAGTGATGCACTTTGGCAGCCTTGTTTCATTGTTACTATCATAGGACAGAGTTGCAGGAGCTTCCCCTGGGAGTCCTGCTGCAACCTCAAATATTGGCATAAACAGCTGAGTTTCTGCCAGGTTTGGTGACCCTGCAAAGAGCTGCTGTAAGCTCACTTGAGCTTGGAAAGCAGCGGTGTCCTGTAAATGACTTGCTAATCATTTGTCCTGGCCTTTCATACCCCTGGTGCAAGGCTGGAATAAAGGAAGCTAATAATTACATCTATTCCTCCATACATGATGCTGGAGCCTGTGGGCAGGCATATTGCTTGGGTCTCATTTGCTCAAATTGATTTAAATTTTATGGTGTCTTTTCAGTGAGTAGGTGGCTGCTTCCAGGAACTTAGATGCATACATGGAAAGGTGGCAGTAATTGTGCGCGTGAAACACACCGGGTCTATTCTCACTTATTTTTTAACTCCTGCACCAGACAGGTCACATTTTGAAAGACTTTTCATAATTCCTAGACAGAAACAAGGGAGAGCACTTCTCAGAGCACAGGTAGATTGTGTGGTGCTGCCACCAGGCTGGGCTCTGGCCCTCCGAGTCTTGACAGTAAGGCAGCAAGCCTTTGTCCAGCATTTGTTCCAACACAGGACCTGAGAAAAGCTTGGTTAGCTTCCAAATTCCTACATTTTCCTGCCTATTAAGCTGTGAAATGTCTGGGGCAGCTTGATTCCGCAGCACCTATTTCCTGCAGAAATTTTTGTAAAGAAGCTTGAAGTTATTTTTCTCCCCCTCTTGTCTGGAAAAAGGACTGAACTTCTGATTCAGACATGGCCATCATCATAATGTGCTGGGGAAGGTCCTCCAGGTATTTGCAGCTTCTTCAGGTACTGTCTGTTGCATTTAGATTCAGATATGGTGTAATTTATTGACTTTGCGTATGTTGTGTGTCTCCAGCACACCTAGTTTTGGAGGAAAACTTTATAACATGGTTTTGCAGAAAGCTTTTTACAGCCATCTATAAAATAAAAAGAGTTTGAATCAAATGGAAGTGATAATGAAGGAAAAGGTGGGAGAAAAGTGAAATTCCTGTAAAGTTCAGAATGTTTCCAACAATTACTAGCAGTTTTCCAATGCATCTAAGTGTTGCACTACGAATTGTATCTTCAAGAAGTTCTTGTGCTTTCACAATACAGATTTTCAGATATATTTGTTTATGGCTGAGGCTTACTGCATAATGCAAATAATGTAGCAATACAGCAAGCATGAAGCATGACACAAAAAATATGATTAAAGTCAAGCTCACAGATCCAGTGTCTGTGTGATATGTCCTCAAAGCTCCCTTTGCCTCTGAGTTACACATTTGAAATCAGGAAGACATAGCCTAATTTTCATTATCTTTGGATGCTCAGCAGTCTTTAATAAGAATGAAACTTACGCATGCATTTTCTCATAAAGATCAAATCTCGCTGGGAAACTTGACAGCTTTTCTTCGGTGGCTCTTAATTCTTTTGGTAAATTAGCAACTGAAGAAAACGAGGTATTGGTAATTTGAATGAAAACCAGCAACAACATTTGATACAGTGCCTTACAAAGTCTTACTCTCAGAATTAATACAGAATAGCTTGGGCATAAAAATTGCCATGTAAATTGAAAACTGCAAGCCTTATGCACAAGCAAACGGGGCATCTGTAATGTTTTCACAACCACAAAACCTTTCCTCCTCCATAGGAAAAACTTTCCAAAACATGAAAATTCTTTATTTGTAGAGCTGTGGTCCTGATATGAGAACTCAAGACTTTTTAGAAAAATTTATAGACTCTGTAACTTCTCTAGACACACAATCACAGTATGGTTTCCTACGCTGGTTAATTCAGACAAATCAGTATCACCCCAACTCTTTGGGGGTTCTAGATTTGCCAGGATTCTGTTATTTGGAACACCTCCAGTTCTCTGACACACACATAGCTTTCTCACACTTTCAAAATCCTCTACACCAAATTCCTCTACTTGATCCTGTGTGAATTGGATTATTGTTGATACCATTTATGATTCATATAAAAAAATAAATAAGCAAATAAATAAATTGTATGCATGGGGTGCCAAGTTTTTAGACATGTTCTTCTCTGTTTATGAAGGGCCTGGAGAGGAGCCCTAATTTTCAAAGGAAGACTCTTCCCAGCAACACCCTTTCAAGTATGTTAAAGATACTTTAGAAATGCAGGTATTATTAATCACTATTATGTCACTGGACTGTTGAGAACTTTTTGTACCTACAGACCCTGTGGCAAGAAGGCTCAGATGTTCTTCTAGTAGCAATTATAACTTCAGACATATATATCTTTTCAGTTAAACACACTTCATTATGCACATATATCAAATTAGATATGTATTTTCAGGTGTAGTTGTTTCAGACAGCTATACATTGCAGTGCAATAATCACGACTTAAGCAAATAAAAGAGATATTCCTCACCTTTGAAATGTTTGCACTTGCAAAGTCCATTCTTTAACGTAAATAAACAAGGCAAGAGGTTATACGGATACTCAACACTCCCATCTGGTACAGGGCACAACAGGACAGATCTTCCCAATGCCAGGTAAAGGACAGGTTACTTCTAACAGAGTTGCAATGATTGATGTTAACTGCTTGCAATTAAAGAGGCTTTGCCTAAAGGAAAAGGCTGACTGCTTTGTCTGAAGAGGTGAGAAAACAAACATTGTGTTCCAAAACAAGCCTCCTCCCAGAAAAAAAGAGAGGAAGAGAAGCTGTCAAGAGGACAATACTTTTGCCCATGCATTGTAAGGCCCAGAGACCAAAGGAGTGAACTCTTCCTGAAACTGGGGGCTGACTTTTTGACCTTCAGAAGAAGTTCAGAGTTTTAAACTCATCCACAGACTGTCATTCAGATACAGGACAAGTTTGGTGGGGCTGGACATGGAGCTGCAGCTGCCCCTCTGCCCATCAGGCTGCTCAGATTAGGGATGATGCTCAGGAACATCTCAGGAATTAGAGATGTCTCAGGAAATGGGAGTTTGCTGTGACTGAGGGATTTTTGAATGTGGATGGACATTTATTAGTACCCTTGTCTGAAGTTCGTTCAGCAATGAGATCCCACCCGGATAAGAGCCAACTGTGAGAAAATTTACCAATATTGCTTTATCCTTGTTTATATGGAGTGTGAGACTTGTTCAAATCAAGATCCCACAAACATGAAGCCTTGGGTACTTCCTGTTCCAACTATCTTTGATACAAGACTTGGAGGAAAGCTTTGAAGATGTATTTTTCTATGGCTCTAGCATTTATGATAAGAGACTGGTTACACAGATGACCTTTGATGAAAATCCGTGAGCTTGCCAGCTTGATGAGGGCACAATCACACATTAGCTATGTCTGCACCCAGAGCTGGCAGGACAGAACCAAGTTCAGCTACAGAGGTCATTCAGCCATCTACTAGACTCTCAGATGGACTAGTTTGCTCTGGTGCAGTCCTGCCTGTGCCTCTGGGGCTCAGCTACCTCCATGGCTACAAGTAAGCGGCTCATGGGCAGAACCATCATGCATGATGGGAGCGTGGCTGGAGGAGAAGCTTGCTTTGATGTGACGTGACAAGACAAAATCATAAGACGTTTCTTCCCATCCCCTTTCCCACAGCATCTTTGGTGATGTTAATTTCTAGGTCTCTCCACAAACATCTTCAGTCACACTCTACTGATTCCAGTTGATGGTCTTCAGCTCCATAATATACAGCCTCTTTGATAAGATGTGTGGTTGAATGACTTGTAAACATGGACAAGGAATGCATTACTGCTTCGTTGTGTGTGGCAAACATTACCTGACATGATAAGTTTCCCTAGCCAGGGTAGGGCAAACAGCTTACGGGAAATGCTCAGTAATACTCGCTCTCACCGGAATTCAGTTGCCAGACCCAGAAATTTACCCACCACTGAACAGCAACACCTAAAGCCAGTCCTGTGGTGAAAAACTTTCCATCTAATACTTTAACTGGCATTTTCAAGCACTGAACAAGCACTTGACTGTGCTGGTTGTGCCTGAGTGTATTTTATTGCCCAAGATACACTTGAGGGTACTACCTGAAAGACACTCATCCCTCTCATCCCAGCTAACACTTCAGCACCGCGTGGGGGTCTCCCTCTGACCCTGAATTTCTATCCTGGACCCAAATTGTCTTCTTGCCCCATGTGTTTCAACAAAAATTTTCCATGTGTATGAATCCACATTTTCTCATGAGAAACTGCTTCTTCAAAACACTCCCTTATCATCTGCAGTTTTGTTTCACTTCAAAGACAAGCACTATGGAAAGACTTGCATGCTGGGAAATTTTTTAGTCAGGTGTTTTGTCCTGAATGTTAAAAGGAGACATTTTTTGGTTTTGTACACAACACATAATGTCCAGCATTAAGTATTTGAGGTAAACCACATTAAACTAGAATAACATCAACAGTATGTGACATTTAGTGTTGCCTGGACTGTGACCCTGAGACATTTTATTTTTTTCTCATCATAAACTGTGGTGCCAACAAACTGTTGATTGTCTAGAATAATGCTTAAACCCATATACTTACTGAACTCCCCTTCTTTGCTTGCAAATAAAACAGTATGTGTGTTGGGGAGGGGGGGGTGTTAGATGTTGACATGCTGGATTGTTAGTGTGTGTCTGAATAGGGGAAGTACAGAAGATGTTTGGCTCTGTCTAGAAATGTGGATATGGTTCTTGTTCTGGACACATGCTGACTCTCATGTCATGTTGCAAGCAGGGACCTGGCCACTCTGACTAAAGAGGCCAAGACAGCCATGTGCAAGGTTACTCATGTCCTCACCATGTCTTGGAGGAAAATATACTGCCAAGGCAAGTGGAAAAAGAAGGTGGAAGCACAACACCACCAGAAACGGAATATGACAGTGAGGTACCCTTTCCAGATCAAGACATTTGAAATTGTTCAGCTGAGTCTGCTCGAAGTCACAGGTTTGCTGGTAGGTGGCTGGACACTGTGACAGAGGAGAGAGTCTTTGGGTCACAGACCTTTGTGTCAGGTACACTGGGGACATAAATCTTATGTGGCTTATCTTCATAGAAAGTACTACCAGAATAGTTATATTAACACTGACAACTGTCAAGTGGGCTCTCCTTTTCGAGAGCAACTTCATTACCAGTGCTGAGATAAGGATCTGTGTCCCTCACCAATCACAGTTCACATCTTACTATGACAGACCAAAATACCTCTGGCTTCTCCAAGCAGTTGTCCAAGGCTGCCTTCAGCTTCAGGCACACATCCATTTCATGTTCACAGGATTTTCTTTCAACTCTCACAGCAAAAGGCTTATTTATTTACAACAAAGAAAGATAAGCTAGATTTTGAGATGTGTGTATATGCTGTAGTTCAGTGAACCAGCCCAGTCTAAGCTCTCAGAAATAGTGCTGAGCCTTTTGTGTCCAAACTGGGCTATGTCCATCAGAGCATTTTGGTCCAGTGTGTGTGCGAGTTTGCGCTACTTTAAGTCTGGTAGTATCACAGCTCTCTCTGTAGACTGTCATTCCAAGCATGGAGCTAGAAGATGTTAAACAGCAGCTACAAAGTTTAAACATTTAAAATCAGCAGGCCTGGATAACCTGCACCTGTGATTTTTAAGATAGCTAACTGAAGAGAACTGAGGAGCAGAAATGGTGATTTTCAGCATGCTGGAAAACTTCCAGCAGTTTCCAGAAGACTGGAAGAAAGTCAATGGCATGTCAGTATTTAAAAAACCTGTATCAGGAAGCTTGGATATTACAAGTGTATCAGAACTATTTGGAAGAAAAACAAAATGTTGAATTGTGAGTATAGGACTTGATTTTAAGGATAGAAATAAAACTGTTTCCAATCAAAATTGGTTTATGGAAAACAAACCTTGTCAAACTAAAATAATATATTTTTGTAATGAGACTGACCATTGTTGGAGACAAGATTTTTTTGGTCCTAAACTGTATGACTGTTCTTTTGATCTCAGTTACTACACGAACAGGTTTTGGGGGTTTGGGGTTTTTTTGAGCTTGTCATTAACAGTGAAGGTGTGAATGATAAGTTCTGTGTTTCTTATTGTTATGGAGACTGTAGGTGTTCACCATTCTGTATGGCATGCATGCCAGCATTGCACTGACTGATATGAGCAAACCATTTCATATTAACCCCCCAAAACAAACTTTCACAAATCTGGTATCTGCTCCCTAAGATTCCTTTTCAGACTAAATATGTCCTTAAAATACACACACATTCAAACAATCAATTACAAAAGTTACCAAAATAAAGGGTGAAGACGTGCTACTTTTTTGTTTTTTTTGCAGAAACTCGAAAGCATCAGAAATTTCATGTTTAGCTAAGACTGAAAAAGATAAAGAAATATTTAAATGGCATAGCCAAAATTTACAGAAATTGCTCTTGGGTTCCAAAATGACTAAACAGTTCTGACAAAACCTTCTTTCCTCTGCTGTCGTTTTGAAACACAAGAAAAGGTAAGATCCATATTGCTCACCTGTGTAAATGGATTTTTGCATAGATGAGGCATAAACTAATGATACCAGGATAGTGATGGCTTTGATTGCTGCTGAACAGCTCAAGTTATGCAAATAGACCCATACTGTTTCAACAGATGAGTAAAGGTCAGTGGCAGGTGAGCTCACCAACAAGCCTTTGTTTGGGATGTTCTTTCTCATATATTCTCTCTTAAATAGTCATGCTGTGGCATTATGCTCCAAAATAAATACAACTTAGTCATCTGCTGCACGTCAGTAGTATGCACCAGATGTTTGAAAGCTGTGAATACATTTTAAATGCCATTTCTGATTATTAAATAGGATTAAAATTTTTGTTTCCATGTGGGAAGCTGCAATGACTGTCTTATCTATGAAGGATTAATTTAATTTGAGGGAGAATGGCTGCATTTCCCCACAGCCAGAGAGAGTTAAGAAAATTAGTACGGTCACACTCTTGCTGAAGAGGATGGGAACAAGCCTGTGTGCCTACATTCATAGAGATGTTGAGTTTACATTGGTCTGAACTCACTAGACCTGTAAATTGAGAAAAGGTAAATGAATTCTTGTTAAAATTCTGTGCAGATGTTCCCATGTGGAATTAAATTGGTCTTATTGCATTTCTATTTAATTCACTTACGGGTGGAGCAATCACCTCTCGGTCTGAGCTGAGAGTTTTCACTAGCTGATGCTGGTGTTTCCCATTGTGGATGACCCCATGAAATGTAGCCACGCTCCAATGAACACAAAAGATCAAGTAATCACAATGAAAAAAGTTTCTGCTCCTTGACTGAGGCTTGCCACCATGAAGGTGGGAGTTGTGGAGTTTATTTCCCTTTTCATTGGTCTGGAAAGCTCAGGTTTAGGGTGGTCACATCTCCAATTCCCTAACCACCCAATGCCAGCCAAAAGGTGCATGTCTGAGATATACTAAGGTACCTGGGCACCTACCTCATACCAGCTTCTCATGGGTGTCACTGGGGATTGGAGATGGAGCCAAACCACTGTTCACTGAGGATCACTCCTTACCTGTGTAAGAAAGGGTCACTAACATAACTGTACAGCCAGGACACGTGTGTTAGCTAGCACTAGTAAGAGACTCACCGTTTATTTTGGAAGAAAGAGAACTTTTGCCAGGATGGTTTAAATGAATAAGATGGGCTATACTTACCACCGAACTCTTCTAGTGGTCCCATTACTCCTATGCTAAGGTGTACGTACCCCAAGACAGCTCAAGGTGCAGCTGCACTAGTGTTTCCATTCAGATCAGGAGGCGGTCTTGAACTGCATGTCCCAGTTTAGAGTGCTTTGTGAAGCAGTTTTGGAAAGCACAAACTAGGTTCTTCTGGGATCAACCTAAACCAGACGGTGCAGATCAGGAGCACTCTCACAGGTTTCCACCCACAAAAGGAGGACTGGACCAGACTAGAGCTAGTCTGAAACAAAAACTCCATAAACTTGTATATCATGAACATCAGGTCTTCTGCACCAGAACTGATTTGCTTTGCAGTTCACCCTTAGTGTGCTGAACTGCTGCTGCTGCAGATATTGTCCATAGCCCCACACCAGCTTGCTGTGTTCATGGTGTCTAAATGTCTCTGTGTAAAACAAAATGGAATTTTCTGTCCTCCAGTTGAAGTAACTGAAAGAAGTGCATACCTACACAAGCTATTCTGTACACAAAGAAAAAAAAAATCTTCTATTTGGGACAAAAATACCCTCTTCAAATAAATCTTGAAATAAAATGAAGGAGATATAGAGTAGAGATATAGAAGAGAGCAACAGAACACCACAAGGCATTCCTCAGAGAAAAGTCTTGAGTATGAAGTATTTGCTCATGAAGTATTTTCTGTGATGGGCTTGTTTATTCCTCTTCAAAACCCTCAGTATCTTGGACTAAAGGGAATAATTTTCTAATGTGGCTGAGGAACTGGGTAAGCAGGCAACAAGCAAAACATCCAAATCTCTTTCATCAGGAAAATGGAGTTTTACACTGGATTTTTTTTTGCAAAAGTGGCTGCTTCAAAAGCTGCCAGCATTTTTTGGAAGACTGTAAGTTGGATAAAACTCATGAGATTTCCATTTTTCAGAAGTTTTCAGGCTATGATCAGCTTAGTGCTTAAAATCTGGGGGAAATTTTAACCAAAAAAACTTAGCATGCTTTTCTTTTTTTGCTTATGCATAAATCTTACTGGGAACAGGATCCATGTTAAAAGAAAACACAGAAGGTCTTCTCTAAAGTGCTACAGTTGACTACAACTGCCACAAAGTAAATCTATGGAAATTTTTTAAGAGTAAAAAAGGAATGTGTGAATTTAGATCCAGAGGTGAAAAAGAAATGGAGGGAGGACGTTGGCAATTTTTATTCCATTTGTAAAGTAAAAAAGGACTGATTTTAAATTCACATTTTTAACGTACCTAGTTTTTAAAAAAACATATCCGTTGAAAAGCAGAAAATATGATGTGCTTCCAGTGTGACAAAGGTAACTAAAATGTAGATGCATAAATGCAGAAGCAGATGTAGAAATACTATACCATTTTAAAAAAAGCTAATCTGTGGAAACCTGTGAAAAATATTCAAGTGACATTTGCATTCACCTACGTGTTATTAGTTAATAGATACGTAATGAAAATTCAGATAAAGAGATGGCACTAAAAATCCAAAGCTGTTGTTTCTGACACTGTTGTCTACCTTTTCAGCAGCCAGGATTTTGCACATGGACTGTTGCCTTGGCAGACAGAGAAATCCTTTTTGTTATATTTTCTCTCTTGCCTGCTTGCTGCTTCCTGTCTGCATGTGATGACGAGATGTCACTTCAACACACAGCACTGAGACGTCTGACAACAGCCACTACACTGTCCCAGTTTGAGCTACTTTCACTGCCAGAACCGGGACACCTTGAATATGAAAGCATCCAACCTGCTGTCTAACACAGAAGAATATTAGTCCAGATGCTGCAGGTGTGGGAAAGCACCATGCTTGGTCAGGAAATCAGGCACCTGGTTGCCAGCTGACATTGTCCACAAAGCTGCACCGATGCCATCAAGCACATAGGTCCCAAGGTCTTCCCAGTTATGATGCAGAGTGAAAATTTCAGAGAGGGTTCTGGTGCCACACGTACTCAGAGGGCTCAGAGGGCCAGGACAGTCCAGCATGGAAAGCAAGGTTTATCTTATCTTTCAGACTTCAAAGGTAATGACTTCCACTAGATTCCTTGTCCTGCATCCATGCAAGTCAATGGCAAGTTGCCATGTGCTAGGATGCTCTTTAGAGTTTTATATTGAGGACAAAAGTCTCCTTTGAAAAACATTGTGCTGACTAGTACTGCTTAATTAATTTTTATTGCTTCATTAGCCCCTGGTATTTACTCAGACTATGCTGAATTGTCTAGTGATGTTACTTTTTTCTTAACCTGCAATATTGACTGGTGCAGTACAGTTGTCTGCTGCTATAGCACACATAGCACTAGTACCTCAAAATGTCAGCAACATCCATCAGTGAGGGTACATGGCAGGATGTGTATGTGCAGGAGTATGAGAGCGTGGTGGGGTGCCTGCTGCAACTGGAAACGGGGCAGGGGCATTGCAGCTCTAGAGGGGTGGCAGGGGTGCATGAACTTTTGGGTCTGAGCTGGGTAGAATATACAGTGAGAGGATGGGTGCTCTGGAAGGAGCAGGTTGTCCCCGGGAAGTGAAAAGAGGGGGTAGAGATTCTTGCAGCCACCTCCTTGCCTGCTTGCCATGCTGCCTAACTGCCACCAGCGCTGCCACTTGCTTTAGCCACCAATGGTGACACCTCAGCAAAATAAATCTGGCCACAGGTGACGAAAGCAAGCCACGTCCATTTTGACATTAATTTGTGGTGGAACCTCAGGAGAGTCCAAGGATGCAACCTGTCTCCCACTGGGTACCAGGGCCTTGAAAGAAAGCTGAGAGGTCATTTACACCTCCCCCCGTCCTAAGACACTTTTGGCTTTCCCTGGACAATTCATCAGAGAAGTTTGTCCAGGCACATTGCTAGGGACCCCTTCCCTCCTTTAAAATGTCTTCCAATGTTTAATCACTGAGAATAGTTTTCCTGTTGCCTAATGTAGACCACTCTTGCTGCAGTTTAAGCCCCTAAACCTCTTACCCTGTCCACCCAGGATGAGAGGAAGAGTTTGCGCCGTCTTCCTTCCAGCTGCTTCTTACATATCCAAAGACTGTTATTATGTCTCTCTTCCATCTTTGCTTATTGAGGCAACCATGACAATAGCAATGTTCTTTAAGGTTTGTAATCAATAGACACAGAAAGAAAAATCAATCAGATTGACTTCTTGAGGCAAGTGAATTCTTTGGCCTACTTTGTAGCAATGAGATTTCCTGACTGACCAGAGTATTGCTCTGTGTGCTGGGGACGGGGAGGCGGGAATGGCTCTGGGCTGTGCAAATTGGGAGGGCAAGTGAACACTGGTGCAAAAATACCTGTTTGCCTGTGGGGGATTTCTTATTGTTCTTTTCTGTGGCAACTGAAGAAACAATTTTCAGACGTACTTAGCCATTAAGTTTAAAAAGAGAGACAAACCCAACCTCAGAAAGGACTTAAAAGTGCTCCACCACCTTCAAGTCTTTCCCCACATGCTGGTATCAGGGACTCTAGCGTGGAGTCATGAGTCCTGCTCATGCAGTGCATGAAGGAAAGATACGGCAATGGCATGTTTCAAAAGATCAATTTCCCCTGAAGGAAGCCAGCAAAGCAGACTCGGTGTCATCCAGGCCAAGCTTCTGGTGGAGTGGAGGTCTTCCACGTTTCACACATCGTGTCTTGCCAGCATAGGTCACCCCAAACTCTCAGAGGCAATTTTTCAATGTGAACAAAGAAAAAGCAGCATGATGCAATTATTACATAGTTTTAGTTCACACACTCATCATGTGATGCTTAAAAGAAAAGCTCAAACGGAAGAGGATCAGACTGCAACAAAAGCCACAGTGATAAGTGCCATGAAGGGCTACAGTATCACTGTTAGGTTGTATTTGATTCAATAGTTTTAGTGTAAAGTCATTGATTAATAAAACATTCAGAGATTTTATACAAATTAGAGCTTCAAAGTCTCACTTCAGTATTGGTTTTATTTTTAAGTCAGTCAGTCATTGATGAAGATTGCATATGCTACCATGCTAATCAATTCATTATTCCATGCAAATGCCAGCAAATAAATTTAAATGTGATTAACTGAATTATGTTAATACTAACACAGACGCATGCACTTCCATTGACTTGAAACAGGGTATAATCAAGTAATTAAAAAATAGCCTCTAGATATGGGGAGATTTTTAAAGAACACAAAGACAGTAAAATTCTGGTGACTGAGTGATGACTGTGCAGCTCATAAGTGCAACAGATCCATTAACAAAACAACCAGCTTTTCAACTTACTGTTGGCTATAACCAATGTGTTTCTCAACTGTAATGTAAGATAAGAACATGACAGTTATTAATTCAATGACTCATTAAATAACAGAGAACAAGTACATATAGCTTTATCTCATCTCTATAACCACCATAATCAATGTTCCTACAACTTGAAGGAACACTCTGTTTTCATTGACTGTCAAAATAAGCTACAGCTGAGAACTGGCTGTGTTTCTGATTAAAATAATCTGGCAAACTGAAGCAAATTAACCTCATAGTGAAAATCATGCAGTCACTTCAACGGGTAAAAGGGGCTTATTATGTGCAATGCTCTGGTCAGTGCTCAGATAATGCTCTGCAGAGCAATGCAAGGAGAACAATCACAGTCTGTCACCTTCCTGACGCTTTGAGGAATTGTGGGGCATGGGATTTTGTTTGGGTTTGCACACATACATACTCCCACACAAATAATCCGAGAAATACTCAATTTATTTCAAAATCAGTTTCACTGACTGCTATAACATTGTTTTAATTGGTTTCACTGGAAAATACTGACATCCCATAACACAACAAATTTTATTTGTGAAGCTTATGGCCCACTGAAGCAACATGTTAGTATGAGTTGTCACAACAGTAGCCTAATTTGCCTCTTTTAGGAAGGAAAACATACTCCTTTGGCAACATGCAAATTATTTTATTTTCCCTATGACAATTATAATATATATATATATATATGTATGTATAATGAAGAAGAAATGTATCCCTATAGCTAGGGCTCTAAACAGCTGCAGCACACTTGTGCTCAGTTTCACCTTCGACAAGTTTTTCCTTAATCTTGTTCTATCTGTAAAATTGTGTTAATGCTACTTGATACCACACTTTGTCTCATGTTTGGACTGTAGCTGTTCAAGGCAAGAGCTGTCTCTTTTTATGTGCAGTACTGCCAACTTAAGATGTTTTTCACATATCTCATGATATTTGATGTTTTGTTTGATTAGTAAAAAGCACATGTCATTGCTTTCCTGACACAGGGGACTCAGCGCTAACACAGTCTCAACACCTCTTATTTTTCCTTCAAGTAACTCTGGGCGTGGATTATTTTTTTGTGGTAAGATTTGGCACCATGCACACTGTCTGCAAGCACCTACTTCTGCTGCTGGTCCACCCCTGACAACTAAGTGGTCTCCATCTGATAGGAGAGCTGTTTGCTCACCATTTCTTTGAAGGGAAGCCGTTATGTCAGGAGTCCCTTGCAATTTTATTCTTGCAAGGGCAGCATCTCCCTGCTAATCAGTGGCCCTGCTTTCAGGTGGTGCCATCCTGCCTGTACGAAAAAAAAAAAACAAAAAACAAAAAACAAACAAACAAAAAAAAACCACCAACAGAAAACAACACTTCCCTTTCTGCACTTAAAGATTCAAGAGGCATTTCTCCAGCAATTTGGTGTTTTGAAGAAAAATCTGCTGAAATACAATGGAAATCCAGGGGGAAAGGAAAATGAGGGAGGAAGGAAAGGAAACAACATTCTCACTCAAAGACAAATATCTTTAATTACTTGCTGCATCCATAAGAAATGAGAGGAAAAAATACCATTTTGTTTTCCCTTAAGCTCCACTTTATTCACAGTAGCAGCTTCCTTTTCCCTGTGACAAAAGTATGTATGTATATGTACAATTTGGACCCTCATTCAGCTATAGCTAGTATTTTTCAGTATGGATTTTTCTTGTGGTGGTTTATCTCTCCAGTTCTGTCTTGATGACATTGTTCTGGGCAGGAGATCTGTTTTCTTTTCCCTTGCTACTTCCTGTACAGAAGGGCACTGCAAATCCCATGCAGTTGCAATATGTGCAATACCTGGGTTTTTGGACTGCAGTGTAGCAGTTGATTGTGGTCTGCTGAAGAGCATAACTATTTCTGTGATTTCTGCGGCAGGAAAGCAACGTGTTTTTTCCTGCAAGTTTTATAGTAGATTCCCACTGACACCACAACTGAGGAGCATAGTTCTGTGACTCCAGTGCAGTACTTCTCCATGCAGTACTCAAGCAGGCAACACAGTATGGAAATAATGTCTTTAAGCTCAGTTTCCTTATCTGAAATTACACTCAATTTGCTGTTTTAAAGAAGCATTAAATCCTTTGAAAGAATGCACATGATGTCTTGTAAGCAAAATGCTGCTAATCTGTTATTTTGATTTTAAGCAGCATGAACTCCTTTCTGCCTTTCCCATAATTCCTGTTTCTTTGCTCCAATGTAAAACTTGCACTAGTGTCTGGATGAAGGATAGGAAAGTGTTTTGGGCACAATGCACTAATAAATTCAGTCATGGTACCTTGTAGCGCATCTGTCCCTTTGCAGGAGAAGCAGAAACAGTGGAAAGATCCTGGACAAGTCCTATGGTCTTACTGTCCACAAGTCAGACAGTACAGGAGATGATCTGTTGAACAGCAATAACTATTCCAGGTTTCCTGCACTGTCAATGAGCTGCAGGCACCAGGGGTAAGCTCATCTTGTACATCTTTATGTCTCCAATACAGATGTGTTCCTCCTGGTTACTAATTTAGGAACCCCCATGATTTCATAGGGAAAACCAGGTATTTTTAGGGAGTAACTCATCATAAGCATTGTAGACATCTGCTTTAGGGTTAACTGAATCATATACCAGCAGTGCTTCTTTTCTTCCAATGAATATGCTTTACCATCAGTTCAGATACAGATGTTTTCACTGTAGCCATCTACATCTGATCACACAAAGTCCATACCAGTGAACTCATTTCTGATCTGGAAGGCATTTTAGACACCACAGATGGACCTTTGCATCCATGAGCTCCTTTCAAAATGGCCTTCCCATCAAGCTTGTTATCTTCCCTAAAACTCATGCTTGGCATTGTTTCAGGTGGAATGCATTATCACTTCCATTTTATCATTACTGTCTTTATAATGGCTGGGTAAATAAGACATTATAAAAAAACAGGTAGCAACTATTCCTTTGAGGTTTGCACTTTGGATTCTGGCTGTGGCCTCCTTAGGTTGTCATTTACTGTGATTTATTTATGTTAAAGAAATCTAAGCTTACCTTCTTCATAGACATTTTTTAACCTTCACCACGTGTGCTGTTAACTACAAATTACCAACTTGGTTTTGCATTGGTACATCAGCTGGATGTGACTTTCCCTTGACTTCCACTAGGATTGGACTAGACTCCTGAGGCTCACTCTAAATAACATTCCTAAAAGCAATACTGGACATTTTCCAAAGTGTAATAAAGGTCTCCTTATTTTTTAAGAACCCAAATCTCTAGTGTTGTAAGAACATGGTAGCAGAACCACAGGAGCTAGGAAGGATGATAAGAGGAAATCTTCTGAAACATACTTGAACTACCAAGTATCTATCACTTGCAGTTCCAGGGGCACTGCCTTGGGATTTTAACAGGGATAGCATGCAGCCTCTTTTTTTCTTTTGCACAGACTTTTTAAACAATGTGAATAATGGCAAAATAAGTGAGGCATTTGCCAGTCTTTGTGAACATTATACCAGGCAGCAGGATTTAGAGACAGCTGTACAAGCAACCTCCCCCTTGCCAGTGTCTTGCAGCGTCTCCTAGTTCTTAGTCTAGGGACAGCTATCATCCCCAAAGTCCTAGACTTCCTCATTGGCAACTTGAGTGGCAGCTTCTAAAACAACCAGTAAAGCCTGATACTACAACGTAGTGAGTTCTTCATGGTCTTACATCAGTTCCCATGTAGGTACATGTGGCTCGGTAGTAGCATTTGGAGTAAACAGATTGTGGTTGTCAGTTTGCAATTTTGCCCTTGTGAAAGTTAAATGAAGCCTGGTTGACCTCCATCATTTCCCATAACAGACCTTTCTCAGTCAGAATAACAAAGATCCTCTTTGAGTTACATTAAGACCCAAAGTCACAAACACAGGCCAGGGGCAAGAGTACTCAGAGACAGATGGTCAGAAGATCTTCACTGGGGGAAGATGCATGCAAGTACAGTAGGTGGATATTATTCTGGTGGAGCTACATGTCTAGCACAGCAGGAGCCACAATAATCAAGGAAGAGTTGCAAAGAAGCCCCATGGTTAGCACTTGCTGTGCAACCCCAGGAGAAGCATTGGGAAAGACCTTTTTCTTCTGGTGTATGATTCCTCCATGTATGTCTCCAGGAAATGGGAACTGTGTGCTCTTTATGAGAGGTACAGCCACAACAAGGAAATGCCATATTCCGTGGTCAGCTTCTCCTGAGGCTGGATTCAGCTTTCAAGACCCAGGCTACTGGCAGGTCATTTGTATGGAGGGAGCTAACTCAATTGCACCCTGCATGCTTACACCTCATGTCATCCCTGATGAAGTGGCTGGGCACACAAAAACAAAACTGTTAGGGTGAAGAGACTGAGAAAAATAAAGTTCTGGGTATTTAGTCAATCACAGGGTGAATGCAATCAATTGATGTGATCCAGCCAGAAAAATACAGATGTGTTTGTGGGGTGCATCAGCTCAATATTGCAGTTGTAGATGTGCTCATGCTGTTATATAAGTGACTGTTACAACCCAATCTGTACTACTCTGCACAAGTCTATACTCAAAATTGTGAATTCCGGGTCAGAGAAGGGCAAAGAAGGGTCATTAAAAAGAAGAGAGAGGTGGAGCACTCATCCCACAAGAACAGAATAAAAGACCATGGATGTCTTAGACTAGAAAATGGAGTTATGGTTTCTCTGTATATATCTGTCAAATGACTTATCAACAGGTAGTTATTAAAGAATTAAGAATTATTTCAGTATGACAGCAACACTGGCACAAGGACAAATGAGAGGAAAGTGACAATGAATAATTCTGTGTGGGAACTAAAAATCAAGTTCTTGTTCTCATATGCCCTAGAACATAATTCCAGTTGGAGTAGATACGCAAGATGTCTAAGGTTTTAAACATGGCCCTGTTGTGACTAAGTGACAGTAAACAGCTTCCTAGTGTATCCTGCATTTGCCTTTTAAAAGAATACAGCCAAAAATGAAAGCTCAACATTTTTCTGACAAGAAGGTGTTTGTCAATGATAGAAAAAGTAACCTAAAAGAGCAGATATTCATATTTAGAGCCTTGAAACAGGGACGTCCTTCTTCATCTAGAACCCAAACACTTTTTTTTGGGGGGGGGTCAAAGACCATTGAAGAAGAATAATTTTCTGGCTATCTATCTTCTCATGGATATATCTTCTCATAGATACTCTTTGCTATTTGTAAAATTTGCAGTAAACAATCTGATGGCAGGAGCACATGGGGTACAAGAAGGGCACCCAGGGTACATGAAGGGTTGTGCTGTGTTCAGTAATCTTACTCCCTGGATTAAAACCTGGCTTCAGTGAAGTCAAGGTGGGTACCATCCTTGATTTCAAGCTCTTTTTCAGTGTTCTGGCACTCACGCATTCTTGTTTGCTGTTAGTCACCACGTTTCAGAGGAAGAGGCAGAACCTGGTAGGATGATTGAGGGGTATTTATGCGCTAAAAAACAGAAAACATGTCAAAACAAAAATGATGGCATTAGTATGAAGTTCAAGGATTTTTTTTGGCCTGAAAAAAAATTCTCCATCTATCCATGACACTGCAAATGTAATTTCTCTATGACATACTAAAATACTCAGTGAGCAATGCTTGTTCTCAGAGGTGTTTTTTTGACTTTGCAGTTCTTCAATCTTCATTTTGCCACTTCTCCTTCAAACGTTCTGCTTGGGTTTTGTTTATGTTTTTTATCTTCCCCCCTCCTCCATTCCTTTCACCTAGCTGGAAAGATAAAATATAAAGAAAAGCATCTGGCAATTCAGAGGAGTTTGAATAGTTTACTGTCCTTTCTAGTTTTAAATTCTTTAGGGTTCAGCCTCCTTCTTAAAATACATTTCTGATTCACTTACCTGAGATTATGCAAATGGCTGCTGAACTCAGAGCAGCAAGGGTTATTTCCCTGAATAAAATTAGCAGACACTTAATAATACCACACATTTACATTTGTACAGCACATTTTACCTCACTGGATCACAAAGCACTGCTGAAATGTAGTAGGACTTTGAAACTAAGAAACATTCTTGAGGCATTAATTCTTCTCCCATTCACACTAATTTAGCCCACCGACATTTGTGGAGTTATTCCTGTTTCATACCAGGGGAAATCAGATGCAGACCAACCTGTAACTTCTTCCAATCATTTACTACAGTTAATTAATTCATCCTGGACCATTTATTACCTGATCATGAAAGCTTTCTGCATGTTTTGTCCAATTGCTTTCTGCCATATATCACAAAACTGTATGATCAACAAAGTATCCAAAATGGGCTTTTTTTAAAGCCATAGTCATTTTGCATATAGCTGTCAGGACATAACAGCCAATCCTGGACTTAGTTTGCAGTCCTTCTAAAGTATGTCCTTCAAAAGTCTCTATTTCCTACTGTCTCTTAAGATTTCGAATGTATCTGGCTCTATGTACATTCCTACAAAGCAATTAAATTTTCTTTTTTCTCTTTATCTATACTTCGACAGTAGCTGGAACTCTTATAATCCCACTCCCTGTTTGCTGGATAGGCTTTTAGTGGTCTTTGTGTTTTCACCATTATTAACAAGAAGTACTTTTCTGTTCTCTGAGTTCAGCCTGTTTTGTCCCTCTCCATTTACTCCTCATTTTCATGAACACAAGTTCGTCTGAACCTGTCCTCATCCTGTCCTGATAGCTGGTACCCCTCTTTGGGTTTTTTCACATTTCAAATTGACCGATAGAGAGACTTATGTCATACACACACACATGCATCTACTAGGTATATATTTGGTTCTGTATTCTGATATGCACTTTATGTACATATGTACATTATTATGATACAGGAAGCTTTTAATATAATTCAAATTCACACTCAAAAGAAAGACAACAGAAATACCAGAAGCTGTTGGGCCCTCCCCCAATGGAGATAAATGCTTCCATCAAACTCTGAGAAGAGAATGCTGCATCTTGAATAACTATCACTGTTTCTCAGTAAGATCTTACTTTTGTTTTCTAACACCTCATTTCATTAGCAGACCAAGTGACAACACAGAAAATTTTCAAGTATTTGTCTTTTCTTAAATGCATCATTATCCTATAGCCTGGAAATAAATAGTAATGCTGTCATGATATCTAGAAAAATAGCCAAATTTTAAACCCAGTTTTCAGAGATTTCAGAGAAAAGGCTAAAATCTGTTGTGTCAAATTTTCAGGTAAAAAGACTGAAGCTGGATTATTGATATACTTGCCTGGTTTCATTACTGTGCTTCTTGCAGTTGTCCCTGCATTTGCCTGGACTCGTGCATTAGGCTCAGAAAAAATTGGCAGACAACAAAGCTCTCTGATAAATACGTAGATCTTGAGCCCCAGCCAAATGTCAGCAGGAGCCTTTTTGTGGACTCTCGGTAGGAACTGGATCATGCCTCCCTGGCATGAAAACCTAATGTATCACCCAACAAACATGGAGCTTGGCTTTTAGAAGCCCTGAACGGAAAAACCATTCAGGCTTTGTTCTGTGCATAGAATAATAGTTCTGGATGTGTGGCCTTTGTTATTAGTACGTTCACAAGAGGCACCTAATTAGATTAGGAGGGTTTTAAATAAGGCAGTAGTAATCGGCTGGGAGAGCCCCATGCAGACTGGCGGGCAGTGAGGAAAGGCAGCTACCAGGACTACAAGGAGCTGTAGCGGCTGGAACAGAAGAAGGGAAAACTAAAGCACAGTTTAGTACCAAGGTGGGAGTCAGTGTCTTGGAGTAAACAACTCAGGTAAAGGAGGCTGTACTTAGGCATTCAGGGAGACTCTCCGTTGACACGCACAGTGAGGCTGTCCCAGTGACATGGGGGCTGTGTGGGACAGATGGTGGGCATGGAGCAGAAGAAGCCCACAGGCCTGGTGCCACTGGACAGGGAGGGAGAAGAAAAGAGAGCACGGCAGAACAGTTTAAGGCACTATTTGTTATAAACACCCTTCATGTTCGGTCATGAAATGAGGCAGCAGATATGAGACAAGAAACTAGAAATGCTAATGCCATTCGTAAAGCGTGAGAAAAATAAATACGTTGCAGCTAAACATCAGCTCACACATGTCTAATTAATTAACATGGCAGTTAATTAACAGGACAGTTTTGATCTGCTGTAGCAAAGCTTTGAAATACAGTGGCTGGCTAAGTCATTTCAGTCAAAATTAAAAGCAAATATTTTTTTATTGGCCTATTTGCAGAGCTCCATATTACCCTAATGGCATCAGCATAGATAGCATCCCAGTCATCTGAATCCAGTCAGAATTAATCTAAGATTATAAAAGGTAAATAAAGGTTGATCTAGGTCAGGGAGCACAAAAGCATCTGTGAGACACCCCTGGATAAGCTGGGTCCCTGCTAAAGTGTAACTAGCCTCTCACAGCCTCTTGTTTTCCAGTTTGGGTTATTTCCCTCTCAGAAATTGGAGCAAGACTGAAAAAATTAGCAGCTAGGACAAGAAGACCTTGGATTAGGTTTTTTTCTCCCTCAGCAATGCATCGTCTAACTTGGGATCCTGTATTTTAAAGGAAAAATAACCAGTGTAGCTGAAACCCTTGGCTAGTCCATGTTCCCACAACTCTGAGCAATAATGCTAGGCTGGCTAGAAAAGTATGAGAAGGACTCTTGCTGCTGATTGCAGCCCCAGGACAAGTGTCTACAGCAGCTGTTAAAGTCCTCCTTCAGTGGTGAAAATATTTTGCTGCTCTATGCAGGGTCTCAGGCAGACCTGGTCTGCTACAGACCTGGAGACTGGGGCCCAGAGGAGAGGAGGAGATGCACATCACCATGGGATTCATGAGGCATCATAACTTAGAGACAGTTCCGGGGCAGGCCACAAAAAAATGGTTTAAAAATACCTCTGCCCTTTCAAGGGTTTTGTCTTGCACACACCAGAAGCAGAGAACGGAAGCTCACCTTACATTTTAATCAGCCTTTCCCTCACTTAATTTTAATCTGACCCTGAGTAATGCCCCCTAAGAAGATTCATTTAGAAGCAGATTACAGCATCTAATTTGCTAATGATGAGACATCATCCTCAGAATCACAATCTTCCGTCGGGACTTAGTGCATGCATCAGGGAACAGCATTAAAATGCCCTGCCCCCCTTGTCATTGTTTTAGAGCCAGAGCAGTCCCATCCTCAGTCCCAGCTCCAGTCCTGCTTTGGGTGGGAAGGGCCACGTCTTGCTGTACAGGACCACAGGAAATAAACAGGTGTGTTTGGCTCAGAGACCTGTGGGGAGGAAAAAGTGGGTTCATGTAGCTCATTGCTCCAAGAGCAGCAGGCTCAGGTCAACATGCAAGCAGTTGGCCCATGCAACTGGGAAACGTGTTATGGAGAGACACTGATTTCCTATGTACAGATGAGAGATCAGACGCTCACAGTTTACAGCCAGGGGGAAGGACAGCAGGTTTTTGTCAGGTTTTGTGGTCAAGTGTACAGGCAGGGTTTTCTGGAAAAAGCAAAGAGGAATCACAGGACACCCCTGGGGACTAAACACGGGGGAGCCTGGGCCACTTACAATGGGGAAGTGAAGGAAGGGGCTACAGGGAGATTCTCATGTTTTGCTTAGGAAAGGTGCTTGGATAATAAAGATAACAGAACATATAAAGTATCCTTTGGATTCTCTGGTTATAAAATGATTCATGATTACAACCTGATTCAGCTTAAATTCAGTGGAAAGCTTAAAAGTTTTTCAATTTCTAAAGGGTACTTTTGTGTATTGAAATGAATTCTAACAACTGAAGAAATAGGATACATGAATGGAAAGAAATGCATTTGAGGCAAAGGTGGTATCTTCAACTTTTATCCCAAGCAAAAGAAAATCTTTCAGGAAGGGCTCCAAACTAAGAAAACTGAGTCATCATCTCAGAAGTCATATTAAGAGCAGCAGAGATGTCAGAAGTATTGCAAAAGGATTTGATCAGCAAAGAAATCTGTGTTCAATAAAAGGAGCGTTGCCAAAAGTCAAGCTGAGTCAGACCTGCAAAGGGTATTAAAAGAAGCAGCAAAAGGTTCTCCAGATGCATGAAAGAAAGAGGAACAGGTAAGGAAGAAAACTGTAACAGTAAAGCAAAGATCAAGAACTAGCTTCCCAAAATTGCCTGGACCACACCCTGCACACCCATCTGACATGCAAAGACCGAAAATGTTTGGGGAGTATGAGTGGCCTTCCCATCTCATGGCAGACCCAGTCCATGGGCCACAAAACCTGCCCTGGCTCCCTGCCACTTCCCCTCTGCCACCCCCCCACCCCCCCCACAAAACAAAACAGCAAGGGGTTTTTTTTCACCACAACACACAAGCAAGGAGGGCACATAGCTTTAAACAAAGGCTGAAAATATGGATTGGGGACCTCCTACAGTCAAATATAACTGCTCGAACAGAAAAACTAGATTTCCTGGGCACCACTGTAGTCCATAGCTCCCAAGGTTGGGGTTTGAAAGGGCAATATGGGCTATAAACTGAGAAACAGGGCAAGGGCTGCCCGTTGCACCTCCTCTCCAGGCTTTTGCTGGTCTGTCACCAAGCGGGCAGCAGCTGTGCCCGCCCTGCAGGAACAGGCGCCTTCTCTAACTCAGTCTCACTGGCCTCTTTCTTCCTTCTCTCCTGCTCTGAAACACCTCCTGCTCCAGCAGTGCTCCCTCCAGGATGAACTCCTGTTGCACCTGCCTCATGCCTGTATGGGGACCGGGCGCAGAGAGGTAGGAGGAGGGTTTTGGCAGCCTGCTCTTCATCACAGAGGAGAGAGACACAAACCCAGCAATCCTGCAAGGATACTTAGCATGGTGTCCTTGCCAGCAGCTACCCCCAGTGCAGTCCCAGGTGGTCAAGGACAGAGATTTCTGTGTGATTACTGAAATAAACCCATTTCTTGTGAGGAGTAGGGGAAAGCCCAACTCCAAATAGGGCAGTGCTCCAGGGACTGGTATTTTCCTTCTGTGCCGTGGGTGACAAAACTGCTTTCTGCAACCACTTCTGCATGGCAGGGAAGTCAGTGGGACATGGAGGGAAGGGTCATTCGGGGTTGTACAGGGAAGGAGAGGCAGTAGAGGTACGGATCTACACAGGGAGGCTACATGTTGCCTCCATGTCAATATTCATCCCTTTTTTTTTTGGAGTCTGCACTGATTAAGAAGTCAAGAATCTCCTGTTGCTTCCAGGGCTGCAAGGCCATGGATGGAGCCCCTGAGCACAGCAGGGACATCCCACTAGTGTTTGCTGTGCATCTCATCCATGCTGTGTTGCTGGCCATCCAGCCTGAGGGCTGTGAGTCGCAATACATAGACATCAAACAGTACGCAACAGGCTGCCTCTGCTGCCTGCCCCACCACTGGACAACCAACAGGAATTTGTTGATTTAAAATATGCCTACATGACATTTTACCCCACATAGCCATATGGCATGATGTGGAGTAGGTATTCTCTTAGGTCCAATGCCTGATTGGCAAATGTGACAGAGAGTCCAGTTGCAATGAAGAGTTGATGTCTAGCAGTCAGCAGCAAGTAAAGTGTGCGTGGCTCTTGGTCCTTGTGCTATCAGATGTCACAGGAACTCTCAAGGCCTTACATCCTAGATGATGTCATGACGCTGTAGTTCATACGAGTACCTTGGACCAATGATACACAAGTATTAGAATACATTTGTAACAGAGTTTGTAATTTAAATTCCTTCTCATGCATCATTTCCTTCTCACGCTTTTGGTTCCCTTTAGGAACCCTTTAGGAGCAGAGTATGCACATCAGACTGTACTATTGCTTCAGATCAACTTGCTAAGGCAGACATGCTTAGCTGTCTTAGCTTAGAGATGCTAAAAGAGGTGAGGAAAGCTGATCCTCAGCAGCAGGAGTTTCCCCAACAACCTCCATGAGCAACTGAGTTGATGGGAAAGAGGAAACTGGTTTTAACACTGAACTTTGTACATTTCCAAATGGAATTGCATGATTGCAAGAAAACTAATTAAAAGGTTCAGGCATGCCTTCCTGTTCTGTGTCCTGGATTGCAATGTATACCAACACCGAACAGTGAGAACTATTGTGATCAGCTGATTATGCCATTGCTACCTGATGGAGATTTTCACTGTTTTTCAATAAGCTGTGGGTTTGGACTAGATGGACAGTGGGTTTAATTTAGTTCCTAACCTCCGCTTTAACATGTGCTGCAATTTGTTTTTTAATTATTTTGTTCAAGTAAACAGCGTTCCTATGGAGAAAAGGTTTTGCATAGCTCTATGGAAATTATCACATGGCCTGGAACCGTACTGCACGTAGACAAGAAAATTTGGCTGACTGATGTGAAAATAGGTAGGACAGTTTCTAATGTAAGGGAGGGTGTTGTCTGGGAACTTACCAGGAGATTAACAAATGTGGTTCAGTTATCCATAAGTGACATGAAAAAAGGTCTCACAAAAATCTCAGGTTTTGCTTTAAATCTATAGATGGAACTACAAATATTTGACAGTACAATTTTGCTAAGTAACACAGACTGTGCAAGTAATTAAACAATTACTTAAATTGAAAGAGAAAGAGAAAAGGAAAATAAAATTTATTTTATCTATTCACTTGCAAATAAAAATGGCATTTCATATAATAAACTTCAGGACAGCATTACTGAAAAAAGGCATACAAAAATATCACACTTATATTTCACCAAAATAATAAAAGTAGGTTGATATGGTATCTTTCATACTCAGGAAATTCCTCATGGGTTCTCATGATGACACACGGATGCCTGATCAGTTGGTCTGTAGGAAATGTAGCTATAACACATTCATCTCACTCACAGAGATATTTCAGTTTTACAATCACAAGGAAGAAATACGAAGTTGGAGAGCATATCAGATTTAGAGATCTGTCTGCACCTTTTTTTTTTTCCTAAAGAAAGTCATGAGCTCTTCAATATTAATTTTTGTTACTTCTTTTTGGAGGAAGGGTGTTATGGAACAAAGTTTGAGTAAACTGGAAATGGTCTTGAGGAAACAAACCAGATGAGTTGGGACAAGAGGAGAAATTCTAGTCTATTGCCACTAATTGAGATGGACTTCTTGACCAGTAAGAACCGAAAATTTACATGTGATTGGTGGTAGCTGGTAGCCATCTACCTTAAGGGAAGGACATTCAAAATGAAGTGCTGAAGAATTTCCAGGAAAATGCAAGCACAACATTACATGCCTGTATTTAAATCACTCTCTGAGTTCACACACCAGCATTTAAGGTGCAAAGAAGAACTCCTCCAACCCACCAGAGATACTGAAGTATCTAATACCTCCTTCTCAAATAATCATAGGGTAATGAGGATCAGTTGTGATCATCTGGCCTAGTGTCTTGAGGAACGTACCAGGCCAAATCACCAGACATTTTCAAGTCAGTCTCTAGTTTGAACTAGAGCATCCCTTTCAGAAAACAGGTACTCTTGATTAAAAATAAAAATATTATGATTGGTTTCACGAGATCCTCTGACAAGGTTTTCTAGTGGTTAATCACTTTCACCTTTAAAAATTTGCACAGTTCAAGACTTGCCAAGCTGGCCATCGATTTCCTGCCAGTGGATCTTATTACATATTTATCTACTAGTTGAAGCCTCCTGATGAATGTCAAAAGCCACATTCAGCTTTCGCCAGGGACACATCTCCCAGAAGCCATGTATGAATTGCCAGAAGTTGTCCAGAATCAGCCCTAGATCACAGCAAAGCCCCAATAAGAGTTTCTGTAGAGCCTCTCCTACCTTGCTTTTGTAGGTTTAAATGACAGCAAGGAACATAACTTCATTGGCACTGTGGGGGCAGTGAGGCACTAGCTTCAAATCCCCACCCTGTTTTGGGTGAGAGACGTGTCCACATCTCCCACACTAACCACCAGCAAAGGGTGGCTGGAGCAGGCTTTGCTCAGCCTCTTCAGTGGAAGGACTGTGATTTGACGCAGAGAGATGTGCAGCCCTGTGGTGAGGGTCCAGCCCCTGGCGAGGAAGCTGGCTCAGGTCCTAACCTCAAGGATGCAATAAGTGCAATTCCCGCAACTGCTCAGGGATGTGCATGCCAAACCTTGCAGCTGCATCTACCATTTTACACACACTGTGACACCAAAGCAAGCACTGGAAGGTGGCTTAGCTCCCAGGTCCTCTTGGCAGTAAACCTGGAGGGCTCCAGCAGTCACTGAAATACATGACCAAGTGAAAAACTGCTGAGGCAGGAAAGCAAAAGGAAGGCACCAAACACCATGTACCACAGCTTTAAAGAGCTTGATTCCTCTTTAAGCTCCTAAAGGGGAGTCTGATAAAAGCCACAAGGAAATGTATCTCCAGCACTGTAATTTTTTAAAAGCAAGAAGCAGCACAACCTTTCCCAGGATCAATCTGTGGTGTGTCTGTCTGTCTGCCTCTCGCTAATGCACACTTACAGGTGGTATAAATGGCCCTGACACCTGTGAAGCCTCCAGCCCTCCCATGTCCCAGTGTGCTAATGTCAGGCAGAAGAGATGGCCCTTCCTTGCAAGGGTCTGGAGGACCATTCCAGGGCTGCCATCGCAGTCTAAGAGGATGATGAGCTATCCAAACAGTTTGAACCCTTGTTCTGGGTCTCAGGAAAAGCCTGGGAATTGGTCAGTCATTACAACACTGAGCAGTGGCAAGCTTCAGGCTCTGTATGGATTTAGCCCCATATTAATTCAATATTAAATTTGCCACAGGAAATGTGCTTCTGGAGCAAACACTGTATGCCTTTCGCCAAGCCAACAGTGTAACGTTATAAAGAAAACAGAAATCTAACAAATAGTCTTTTCTCAACATGTTACATAACATCTTTCTTCACACATGCAACAAAAATTATTAGAGCAATGTAATCAGGAACAACAAGGGAGGGGACAGACACTGGCAGGGACAGTGCAGGACATGTGCAAGAATGGTAGGGGAGATGGGGGAGAACGGGAGATACAGTGATCCTCTTGCCATTAGACCATATTGCCCTCCTGGACATGGAATTGAATCTTTTCCTGCCTCAGAGGTGTGCAGATGGCAGAAAAAAATCCTTCACCTTAAAGTAAGAACAGGAGAAGGACAGAGGATTTGCTACGGATCTAAAAAGGTCCCAATCCCACTGGTCAAAACTGAGTCACACCATGAATTAATTTTTTCTGTGGTTTGCCTGGATTTTATATTGAGCAAAAATAGGAAATGGCTTTTTTTCTTTCAAATACCACATTACAAGAAAGTGAATAAATTAGGAAACAGGAAAACTAGGAGTTCCTCTACAGCTTTCGTTTGACTCCCTTTATGCACATACTTTGTAGCTTTATTGCTACAACACTTTCTTTTCACCCCATGGGACCCATTTCATTCACTGAGGATACTGGAAAGACATATTGTGAAGGAGACAGTGGTTTACAAGCAAAAAGAACCAGCTTGTATTTGAGGCAGTTGACTGTTACCCTAGAGGGCTGGGGACTGAGTCTACAAAGGATTTAAGCCTTGTGTGTACTAACCTTGTCCATTCCCCCTGAGCCTGATGTTTGTGGTGTCTCAGGGTTCACCCAGAGCCTTGCAGCCTCTCAGTGCCATGTGCTGGTGGCAGTGGGGACAACACAGGGGCATCCATCCCAGGCAGGATCTCCCGTTTTGCCAGGAGCAGGCACTTCAGTTCCTCCTCTCTGCCAGCTCATTGCTGCCGCTGAGACACTGCACCACACCATCTCCGGTTTCCCTGAGGCTCACCCTGATGTTTAAGACACATTTTGGATCTAAGACTAGGCTTTTAGGACTAATCATTTTAATATCAGAAACAGAGATTCTAGGATCAAATCAGAGGTAAAACACAGTCTTGTTCTGCACTTAAAAACACTCTCTCTGTGCCATTTCAGTGTGTGTCACCACAAAGTCCTCCAACATGTCCCGTCTGTGAAGATGGGAAGTGAGCATTAAAACAGCCATCCATCTCCTGTCCTCCCCTCTCCCTGCCCACCTCCTCTTGCCTGAATCATTTTTCTCTGTCCTAGCTCTTATACAACACAATTTTGTCTTCCTGCTCCTAATTTGCTTACACTGCAAATGTAAACTTAATGACTTGAAATTTATCATCCCCTTTTATTAGTACCTGGCTCTAGGATAAGGTGACATAACAAACCTTTTCGAAACCTTTATTAAATTGCAATAGCATGCAGCATACAACTGTGAAGCCTACTAATAGGACAAGCCTTCTGTTAATCTATGATCTGCGAGTTCTCAGCGAGACCCATATGGACACAACACAGGTGCAGCATCAAGGCATTTTGTCCATGCTACCTGTCCCTGTTCTCACTTTAAAGATTTTGACAACACAGCTACCACAGTCAGCTGGGAATTGAGGTATTTTTTTATTTAGGGAGAGGGACTGTAAAGTTGTATTCATTAGTATTCATTAATAATTTTCTATGAGGAAATTAGTAATTTCATATTCACCGCAGAATCTGGAAGGTACACAGTAATTAAAAGATGGAAAGGTTTAAACAAGTATCTACCTTTTGAAGACAGAATGTGACATGGGTTTTGTAGGAAAAATTATCTGATATCCTAAGGACTGTGTCAAGATGCATACTTGCAAGAAGACATGTTAAGACTGCCTGAGGCGTCTTCTTTCAGTAATTTTCTGTTCTGTATTTGATTACACAACTGTACTGTTCCTGTAACTTAGAAGTAGCGTTGAATGAATTCTAAACCACTTATTTCCAAGAAAGGAACATTTAGAGAGATTCAGGTGCCTAAATATAAGAGCTGTCTAATGTCATTCTAGATGCTCTGAGAAGCCCGTCTGGCTTGCAGCTGCTGCTCCAGCAGGGCACAAATCCTGCCATAAATCCTGTGTCAAAGCTGCCAACACATTTAGATGACTCCAGCAACTGCCATCATCTCCAAAGGCATTATGTTTAGGTACCTGAATTTCCCCATTTAAATTACATTTGAACACTGAAAACAGAGAGTCATCAGATAAACTCAGATTTAACTTCAGCCAGGATTTCCTAGCCACAGTGCATGATTACTCTTTTTTCTCTATTTCAGTCCTTCTTGCTTAGTTTCAAGTTTATTGCCTCTTGGGGTCTCCAGGTAATTTGGGTGAAATGGCTGACAAATCAGAAGTGGCTGCAGGAGCACAGTCTTGAGGAAATGCTTGTCTGTGTTCAGAAACCAGCAGACATGGCATTTCCACTCAGCCCACTAATCCTCGTGTAGCGGGGGTTAAAGTTATAAGCGTGCGAGTGCTACCGTTTCTCACCCTGTTTGCTGGTTTATGCTGGTTTGGGGATTGGGTTTTCACCAGCAATCATCCCTGAAGGAGGCATGTCTTGTAGTGACAGAGAAGAGAAAATGTTTCTGCAGTCTTAGGGCAGGAACGGGAACAGGCAGAAGAGACGACAGGACTATGCCAAGGTTACACAGGTACCCATGATATTCCCATCAGGCAAATCCAGTTTGTGATGCTGTCTTTAATAGGGTGCAAAGAAGCCAATGCAGATACCGCAAGAATATTGCAAGCTCAAAAAATATATGTTGTCAGAAGATTTAAGGTCTCTGTTAAAGGACTTGACCAGACTGTTAAGCACAATAAGGTACCTTAACAGCAGCTAATTCTTTTACAGTCTCCTAATTAATTTCCTTAAGCTTGTATGTGTTCTGCAATCTCTATCTTAATAGTATTTTCTAGTTGCAGAAATAACCTTTGGCATGCCTTCTTTAGCTAACATGTAAGACTTTGCAAACAGAACCTATGCTAAACAATTTTCCCACCTAATTTCAGTGAGTTAAGTACCTAGACATCTTTCTGCATTTGGCCTTCAAGCCCTGCATTTGTATTAGAAAATGTTTAATATTGTTTTATAAGAGCAGTACATCTTCCTTGCTGTGGGCAGCTTATCTTCAGAAAAGAGGTTTTGTGTCAGTTCAGGGCATGTTATTTTGCCAATCAGAATAAACTGTACTAGCAAAAGGACTGTTTTAATTGTGGGCTTATATCTACAACAAAGTTTTCAGCACTATTGCTAAGTTAGTATATGATTTTTTTTCCTACATTTCTACCTGACATCCATGCAGGCAACAGCTTGTAAGTGCAACTCAGACCAAACAGGGTGAACTTTGCTCAGCTCAGTAAAGTGTTAATACCATCAGCAGCAACAGGTATGAGAGAAATGTTTTCACCCCTGGCAGACATAAGAAAGCTGGTGAGACAGGCTGAGCTATTCCACATGCTTACGTGGAGACACATTCAAGCTACTCTGACTACCGCTGCCTTGTGAAAACCGGTTTTATCTAAGGTCTCTCTGTGCGGATACTCCAACGGAGAAATAGCCCACACTTCCAACCATTTTGCAAAATATGGGTCAAACATATCTTAGAGCAAGAAATACCATGCTCTGACAGTTCACTGTTTTAAAAATGTGTTGTCTATGAATGCGCTTACATGTTGTAAGCAACAATGATGTTTTCTTCCTCCAATGTCCTGGTTGTCATTTAGACCACGGGATCCTCCAAGTAGGGTCAATCTTCTGTTCTCTTTTTTTGTGCAAGGTGAACTTTAAGTTTAGCTGTTGCTATTGCACCCCAGCATAAAGCAAAATGCAGACAAGGATGTCGTGTAAACATGACAGACCAGCCTTCTGTGTAGGAACTATGATCTCCCTTTCCGTGTCTCAAAAGCACAACGCAAAACCCCAGCACATGTAGGCACCAAAGCTGAAAAAGAAAAAAAAATGTTCATTTCTGAACTAGTTCTGTTGAAATTTTTCCTTTGTGGTTGCCATGGTTATTACACACTTAACAAGGTAAGTTATAGACTGGAAAGTTATGCTGCGGACAAAAAAAGGCAGCATCCCAAGGTCACAGAATATGGTGCCCAAAGATGTAGGTGTGAAGATTTAATTCCTTTTTATCCCTTTGTTCTGTGAAATGTTTTTATGCTAGCAGTATAAGCTCTCTATTAAGAATATCAAACCATGTGAGCTCTCTTCCATTTGCCTGTCCTTGTAGGGTTGCTTCTGGAGCTCAGAAATTGGGGGAAGGACTTGGGAGCCCCGTCGGCCTCAGTCCTATTTCGGACAGCGAGAGGATGGCAGGACAAGCAGCTCTGCCCTAGCCACCCTCATAGGACCTCCTGTGACTTCTAAGAAGCCTCACTCTGCTGCATGAAACTTAGGTTATTCTGAGAAATTATATACAAAGATAATTTTTAATATCTGTGCATCAGATAGTGTTATTTGTATGTCCGTTATCTGGCATATTTTCCCCTGTTGCTCCATGTGGGTCTTTCACACAACAAAAAAGGGAGCTGAAAAAAGACTTTAAAGAAAGGAAAATATAGAGCCTCATAATTTGACAGAGGGGGTCAAAAGGAGACGAGAAACCAACAAGCTTAAAATCTGTTTTTTTTTAATCTCCCTACTGCTTTCATGACACAGATCTTAAAATAACTATAGGCTCAATGACTTTTCTGTTCCAAGGTAAGAGTCCAGATTTGGTGACTCCCTCTAAACAGGGCAGAAACCACTGCACCTGGTTCGAGTGGAGCCAACTTCCTCCTCATGTGATCATGAACCTTACGTGTCCTAACCTCACAATATTTTGCTGTATGTTTTCTCATTGCACCTATCACAAGTCCCAAATTTTAAAGATCACAGCTATGTTTTTGTAAGAAAACTTTGAAACCTGTAGCCTCCAGGACATGCCTGACCACATGGCAAAATGCAGCCCTGTTAGCAGTAAGTGACATCTCTTCTGATTCTTCAGAAGAGTACCAGCAAAAAGTGACAGACATATTTCAGGGGCCAAATCTGTCCTCATACTGTTCTTTTTACTTCAGTCCTCCCTCACTGAAGGGGAACTTGAATGTTGCTTTTTCATAACTGCTCTCCAACTGTGTTTCTTGTATCATAATTCTGCTTTGCCTACACTGTAAGCTCTTGGGAACAAGGATCATGTTATATCATATGCTTGCACTATGTCCAGCTTGAGGGCTAACGCACTATTGCTATGGAGAAAAAAAAAAGTGTTAGGAAGTCAGACAAAAAGTTCACAGAAAAGCCTCTTTTTACACTAAGGACTTAGGGAAGCAAAGCTTATAGTATCTATATTTGACCTTTAAGAATAAAAAGAAGAAAAAAAATTCTGAGTTTGTTTGCATGAAGAATCAACACGGATCTAGAGCAAACCATCTGTTAGAAACTGAGGGTTTGACCTCAGTCTGACACACAGTGGAGAAACGTGCAACCCTAACAGCCATTTGGCTCATAACACACCACACTGTGTTCACACAGTCAACCCAGATAAGAGGAAAGTCTCCTTGTCTTATTTCTTCCCTTTAATTCCTTCCTTTCAACTCATTTTTTGCAAACCTCTCCTGCATTCTTGCATATGCCACACTAAATTTTCTTCTACTTCTAATGAAATGGGAAAGGAAGCCACAAGAAACTGGGACCAGCCTGAAGATGTTGTTTCATTACACACATTTAGTCTTTCTAGGACTGAGTGGAATATTCCTACGGCAATGTACTCTTTAATCTGCATTAATTTCTTCAGTTACATAGTAACAGCTCATACATTGTAGTAATCCCTGACAAGTAGACTTGGCTGGAGTAGGTAAACTGGATCTGCAGCAGAAGGAGAAAAGAATCTCAGATCCAAGCAAAATAAAAGCCTAATTCCTGTCTATGCATTGACAAGATGAACCTGAGCTCAGATCAAAATAATTTCTCTGAATAAGCCCTTTTTGCAAGAACACAGAGCTTGAGACAGAAAAGAGGGAACCAACTGAGAAATGCTTCCGTAATTAAAAATTCCAGAATTCCAAAGATTTGTAGAATGGAAAATAAAACTTGTCTGCCCAACTGGTCCTTTATCACCTGCCCAAGTATGGAACAAGTACGGAACAAGTACAGAACTGCACTTCTTGAACTGCTGCTCTCTGACCATCTCAGGTCCTTTCCTTCAGATAGTTTACTGTATTCAAGAGGAGAAAAATTGAGAGCTAACTGAAATGGACTGTATGGAAACGTAAAACAAACAACAGCTCCACTGTACTTGTAATTGCAAATGTTTCTCTTTATTTGGCTACCATAACTGGTTTTCAAAAAGTACCTGTATAACTGATGTATTATTTTTCATATGAATAAAGCATAAAATTTCCTCAAGACTTCAGGGATCAGACCTCCCAGATCCCATCAGACTGACCTAAAATCATGAAGCATGCCTAAAATAACACATTTTGGATTCTTTTTATTTGCCTTTTAGATCTGATCTTATCTTTTAGGTGAAACCACTTCACGTTTTACATTTTAAAAAAGCTGGAAATGTTATAGAATCTTTATTCCAAGAATGTAAGTTTTTAAAAATGCATCAAAAATCATGAAACTTGAAATTAAAACATGAAACTTGGCAGCAGTGGTGAGCAGTAATTCACTCTTCCAAGCACTTCCTCACCCTTTCAAATAGAAATTGCTAATCATGAGAAAAAAATTCATAAACGCAAATTTGTAAAGCACAGATCAAGCCAGCAATGTATAATTAGTTCTTCTCTTTTTTTTTTTTTTTTCTTCACATTTAAACCAAATGTAACATTAATTTCACCCATCTATCTCCAGTTTCCCAGCACTGGTCTGAAAATACACGTAGAGAATAAGGCCAGCTTAGTAGCATGATGCCCTTATCTTGTCCAAATCTGTGTTAAGTTCAGCAGCAACAGATCACCTAGCTGTTTGCATACAAATTGATCCAAGTCTATTGACTTCCTTCTCTGTAGTTCTCTCCCATGTATTATGCAAAATTCAGCAGGCAGATACTATGATCAGCACATTAAGTCACCAAGCAGAGACCTCCAATTTCCTTGTAGCCTCCCAAAGTCACATTCTGCTGCTGTTCTGAACCTTGAGTATTCTGTGGAGTCGGCGTCTCAGTGTGGGTATAATGAATCAGGACAAAATGAACATGCTACTATACCACAGCAGACAACTTCTGCTGATCCTCAGGTGCACGGGTGTTTATTTTGACCCTTTGCCATCTGCATCAGAGGAGAAATCACAGGACCCAGGCACAGGTTGGAAGGATTGTTAACAGACTAACATTCTCTCACGGCCAGTGCAATTCAGCCTTTCTAATGGAATTCAGTCTTGCATTAAAAAGTCTGGACTGTGCCAAGTACTATCTCTTTCTTGCCTGTATACTCCCGGACTTGCTGGCACTGTGAAAGCTCAGAGTCTACCCATAGTTTTCACTGAAGAGTTTCATTCTGACAGAGCTTAGGAGTGGTGGTAGCTGAAACTCCAGTGCTTTTGCTACTGCACGATGCCAGCACAGCACTCACCAGTGACTTCCCAACCACACACTGCTTCAATAACTTCCTAGATTAGCCAGGAAAACAGCAGGCTGCGGGAAGGAGGGTACAACGCTGCAAAGTCAGGGGCTGGTAAAAGTTTTCCTGCCTTCCCTCGTCAGCTGCTGATCTTTCTCACTGGCACGGCAGAGAACTTCACCCCATCAGCTGGTTCTGGTACCTACCCACAGAAGTCAGTCATCCAACCTATAGCCAGAGTTTTCGGCTGCCAGAAGTAAAATATTATCCAGTGGTTGCCCCTACATCTTGAATGAATTCAATTGTTCTTCCTTTATGGAGGTACTCTCCAGATGTTACTGGAACACTACTTCCCATGCCTCGGAGATGCTTTTCCTCATGTCCAGCTATGAGCCTTCCTGCCAAGGAGAGAAGCAGAGCCGAGCACTCCCCTCCTTTCTGCTTAGAGAAACATCCTGGGAAATGCTGCCATATGCCAGAATTTGAGGGATTTGCCTGGAGGATCCTAGGAATGTGACCAAGCCCCTCAGGATGTCTAGAAACACCTCAATTTTCTTTTAAAAGTTGCAAAAGCTGCTGTACTTTGAGAGGTGTGCTCAGGGCGCGTAGGTAGCCTGGGTTTGGGGCTCCCACAGCAATGCTGTTCCCCCGGCTCAGGGCTGGCATGGACAGGCAGGAGAGTTAGCAGCCCCCCAGGCAGCCCGGCTGATTGCGCTGACACATGGACAGCCACCGTAATATCTCACTTTTCTCATTAACAGGAGAATATTATGTTCAGTTTAAGAATTACAGTTGCTGCATTATCTCAACACTCTGTTATGCAAAAGCAGGGATCTTAGGAAATGTTGTTAAAATAGCAACAAACGTGTCCTTCATGCTGATTAATACAACAAAGAGTTTTTTCCGGTGGTTATTTTCCAGTCTTCAGCCCAATCCGAAACACACCAAACCACTCCATTCAGTTTTAATGAGTACAGGTTAGAGACCTTATATTTTAAGACAAGCTGAAATACTTATCTTATGGTTAGCCACGCTGATCTGAAACTTCATGCTTGAGAAATCTGTCTGGAAATCTCTTACATTCTGACTTTATTTTTTATCTAGACTTCTGATACTTCCTGGTCTGTTCTGAGCAAAATACCAGCAAACCCACTTCTCTTCCCTCTCAGTGTGCCTTTGCCATTGCTAGTTGAAACTGGGAAGTGTAGAAATGAGAAAACTGCAGCGTGGAGACAGCAAAAGGTGAAATTCTTCTGGGTATGTTCTGGTCAAAGGTTCAGGCATATTCCTTCATTTTGGTTTTTGCTATAATTTCCAAATTTGCAGCGCCATGTCCTCAAGAAAAGTTAGATTTAAAGAACACTTGCATTCCTTGTTGAAATGATGCTCTGACACCTTCTGTGTAAGCAAGTTAACTCTCAAAAACCTAAGGACATGTGAGCCTTTTTACAATCTGGTTTTCACTGAACTGTAGTTACTACAAAATGTTTTAGATTCTGATAATGATTTATGTATTTTCTTTTGACTGCTTATGTATTTTGATAGCATAAATAGCAAAATGTTTTACTGTAGATAAATGTGACCACGGATCTGTGACTTTCCTAATGATCGTGAGTCAATAGGTCTCATGATACCTACACTAGCTTGCTAGATAAAGGAATATACTGATGCTTATCTCTGCAGAAAGATATAATAGTTAGGAAAGCTTAGTAATGCTGACTATCCCTCAGTTGTGCACTGCTTAATCTTATGGCAGGTCAGTTTAA
Source organism: Pterocles gutturalis (assembly GCF_000699245.1). Lineage (NCBI taxonomy): Eukaryota > Metazoa > Chordata > Aves > Pterocliformes > Pteroclidae > Pterocles > Pterocles gutturalis. The sequence continues at coordinate 22,818 of NW_010119771.1, read as the reverse complement.
AGCTAAATGCAAGTCTGGCTGCCAATATCAGCAATTCGTTCCATATTATCTGCCAAAAAAATCCATTCTGAAATGTCCAATGCTACTGTCTCACCAGACCAAATATTGTCTGCTGGCTTAATCCTAGAGAGAAGCAGAAAAGGAGTGCAAAATTATGTTTTTAAGGGATGTTCCCTTTTGACTTTCACTTTTGAGAGGCAAAATGTTAACTCCGTAAATCTGCAAAAATAGACTGCTAAAGAACTACAGATGTGCTTTGTTTTATGGATCACTGTGAAGAGAATTATCTTTTAGCTGAGAGAGATTGAAGGAAGCCAGGAGGAGGAGGTATGGGCCGTTAAGTAAACCTAAGCAGCTTATACTACCTTACCTTTATGTAGGCATAAATGAGATTAGCTGAGGGCTGATTAAAGGAGACTATGGAGAAGGAGGCAACAGTGGACTGTATGGGTTAAAGGAGGAGGTACTGCAGATCCAGCCATGCTGCACAAAATCAGAGCAACACATTGCTGTGGCAAAAGGCTTGTGCATTAATAGCCCTGCAATATTGCCTGGAAGACCTGGAGGTGGGGTTGGGGTGCTTGGGAATTGGAACTGAGAGGCTCCTCCTTGAGGCAAGGAGGCACTCAGGCTTCCCTAGCACATGAGACAGCTGTGTGTTGGGGAGCAACCTTGGCTTCCTTGGGCTTTCCTAATCAACGTAAGGTCTAGGGCTGGGAAGAGAGCCTGGGAAGGCAGCAGAAGGCTAGAGAGCTGGTGACTTATAGATGTGCCACCTTAAAATAACTCACAGGCAACATACCCCTGAAAAAGAAAAGATGTGCAGCAGGTACTCAAATCCTTCCTCTGTAATTGGTTCCCAAGGCTGCTGGCCTCCAGCAGTACAGTATTTGCATGTGGCCCATTTTTTTCCCCAATAACCATCTCTCTAGTTATTATGCAAATCAGATACCCTGAAGCAAAGAGTACACAAGAGCTGTTGTGGAGTTACAACTGTTGTTACAACTCAGGGAAACAGCCATCTCTGCATCTGACGAAGCTAACCTCATCACAGTTTGAAGGTAAGATTTGATGCAGCAGGGATAGTCCTGCTTCTGCTGGACCAAACTGTGAATATCCCAGGAAATTCGGCTGGAGTGCATTGCAAATCAAGCCATATAAAAGTATTAAGGAGAGAAAAAAAGCAAGAGATTTTATTTCTGAGCTGACCAGAAAGAAAACCAGCTGGCTTCAAATAGAGATTTTTAATGTAAAGTTGCAAGTATTTGCTGGAAACTCCTTACTATTGGTTCATTCTTGAAAATGTTGTCATGCTTCTTATTTAAACTGATCTGTCTCAACACTATTCAAAACGCTCAGACTGGAGAGCTGACAGGGATGTGCCATGTTTTTTTTTTTTCCTAAATTGTCTCCTCCTAAAGAAATACAGTTGGAACATATCAAATGAGAGAAGTGTGACTGGCAGCTGAGCTGTTGCACATTTTCCGGGAGCTCTGCTAGTGGCTGTCAAAGGGAAATCACCTGTGATCCAGGGAAAGTGGGCAAGAGGGGATCTACCAGCAGTTCCAGAAAGGAGATCTTTGGGATTGGGAAGGCTTGAAGAAGACCTTTTCTCTTGCGACTTCTTTGGGTTTTGCTTTCTACAGGCTGGCCTTGGTTTGGGAAATTAAAGGGAGGTAATACTGGGTTGGACTTTTCTGTCTTTTGTCTAGAAATCCAGAGGCATTTTACTCTTGGAGACCACACCTCAATGCATTTCTGAGGAGGTTTAAAACCATCTTCTCCTGATCACTTCTTTGGATGTGGAGTGGTGCTTTTCTGTTGCTGACCCTACTAAGTGATTCAGTGGAAACACAGATCCCTTAACAAGCTTAGCATGCCCAGACCAATACATTCCTTGTATGAGCCAGCTTTGTCTGCTCACCTTGGAAATATTTTACAGATCCACAGGCCAGAGCAAAACCCCACTGCCACAGAGTAAGCTTCTCAGCACAGAGATGCAGGTGGTTAGGGTTCGCTGAGCAGGAGAGCCTGTGGTTTTGGCCATCCTCATCCATACATGGGCACCTGTACCCATCACCATTTGCTACCCGCTCTGCAAAACTCTTGTGAAAATAGAAAACTCGTGACATTTAATGTAACTGGGCAGGGTGGCTTTCGAGGAGTAATTTGTTTCCCAAACACTAGATGGAGCTGGGTAGTTGAGGTTCATTCGCAGCCTCCTGGCAGACTCTGGGTTGCGGAGGACCTGAGGGAAGCGATGGGGTTGGCAGTCGTTCACCCTGCCACCTCCTAGAAGCTGATTCCAGGGCTCCGTAGTAGGGTTTGCCTTTTTTTATTAGCAACAATAGCCTTATACAGCAAGGCTAGTCTCATCCTGACATTACATGAAATAGGTCAGTATTTGGATAGACAGATTTATTGTGCAGTTTGCATTTAGGCTTAGCAGTTCAGATAAATAGTTCTTTTCTTCCCTTGGGAGCTGATGAGCCAGACCCACTCCCAAACAACTGAAGACTTCTGTACTTTTTGACAAACACTGTTCCCCAATTAAGAACAGTAAATAGGATTATACAGTCTGAAAAGGCTCTTTATCGCTACAAAGTTTGTATGTGGGAAGTGGGGGTTTCCCTTTAGCATTCATTGTAATTATTTTAAAATACAAACTAATGATTTTGTCACATCCAGAGTTCAGGGTTTTCAAAGGGAAAAGCTGCTTAAAGACAGCCAGCCTTCTGAGGGAAGAGATCTGCATTTGTATGATTAATTTTGTATAATATATGCAGAATTAATATATATTTTTTATCACAGTCTTTAAGATGCAATCTTTACTTTAAGCCACGTGAAGAAATAAGTCATATTTATTTTTCTTTCAGGAGAGATTTTTACTATGTGAGGTTGATACATGTATACATATTTGTCTTTATATACAAAGTGCAATAAATTACACGGGTCAGAAAAGGCCAAATAGTTTAGCACATCAAGAACTTGGTGTGACAGCTGTCTGACAGCTGCTTTCAAGATATGGGAAACCCAGTGCAGAGGAAACAGAAAATAACCTGTTAGTAAGAGAAGTTTGATCCAAAACTCCAGCAGTGAGTACCTGGGTGATATCGTACAACATGTGGGCTTCCATCCTATATCACATGGCTGCAGATGTTCATATTATTTATACAGTTACCTAATCTCTCTTGACTCTAAAACATCTGTGACATAGATTAATTATGCATTGTGTAAAGACAAAATGTGGTGATTTAATTAGTTTTCTGATTACAGATTTTCAGTTCCATTGGCTCCCTCTTTTGCCCTTGTAACATAACCCAGGATTTACCAGTTTATTTTCCATACTTTTTTCTTCTTCTACAACCCAGCTTTCTTACCAGGGCAGTTTTCCCTATACTCTTCTGATTTTCATCACTTCACTACACCCCTTCCATTTATGCTATGTTTCTTTGAGATTAAGTGGCTAGAAATCTAAATATTAATCTAGGTGGAGAGGGAGAGAATACCATCTGTTTCCAGTTTGGTATCGTTGGCTTTTTTGCATTCCAGATGCAGAATGATGACATGAATTGCAGTATGAAGAGAATACAGTGATGATTATATTGTAAGACAGACAAATGATGCCCTGGAATTGCTACAGTGTAATTTACACTGATATAGATTGCATTTATGCCCTTTCTATTGGCATCAGATATTGCCTTTTTTGTTTTCTTAAGAATTCCTTAAAAGCTCAAGTAGTAGTTGCAAATTTTTCATTTAGCTACAATTTTGAAGGATTTATTTTATCCCCCAGTTCTGTTTTTCTCCAGGGACAGGTACACCTCTCAAAGCCTGTTATTAGCTGATTTTGCAGCTTCCCACACTTCTAATCTACAGCGAAGTTTGGACTGCTTGCTTCAGCAAGGGAGGTGCCTCAAGTCTGCTGGGCATTGAGATGGCATGGTAATTCCTATCTTTTCCTTACACCTTGATGTTGAGCTGGCTTGTCTGCTTTCCTGCTCCCAATTTCTCCTCACAAATTGTTTTGGGGACTGTCATTCTAGTCAAACGATGAGAAATAAAAAGTGAAAAATAGGATTTTTTTTAAAATTTGAAATCCAGTCACTGTTTAGTTTTGGTATTTATGTACTGCTCTTTGCCTTCTCTGCACTTCTGCACTAACAGGGAGGGATCTGATGAAAGACGCTCAGGTCTAAGCACTTTCATGGCTCATCTCACGTGCACGAATACATAGTTCAGCACTGAGCAAAGAATCTGCATATGCTTTAAAGGAGATTGTATTTTGCATTTTTACTGTATTTGCCCAACTTGCTTGCACTTGAAACGTGCCTTCTTTCTTAGATAAAGGAGAAGCGAGCCAGCCAGGGTAGGAGAGCAGAGCTCAGTGTGGAGCAAGGCACGTTGCAGCTGCAGTTGTTGGAAATAGTCTTTTAATCTCCTGGCTTGATGCCCCTGTTTTCTTGGTGCCCAAGGCAGTTTCACACATTTCCTAGCAATCCGTCTGTGAAAGATAGAAATGCAGCAACAATGCTCAATGCACAAGCATCAGCAAAGACAGAGGAAGAGCCTTTATTCTCAATGGCTTAGCCCAGTAAGACACTGAGAAATTCATTCAGTTCGGTTGACACATGCTGCAGAGCAAAAGGATGATTAGGAAAAAAATCTTTACAACACACTATAAAACACATCTGCAAGTGACTGTAATGGCTAATGTACCTCTGCACCAACACAGCTGTATAGAACACTAAGCTTTTGAAAGGAAGGTTGAAGAAAAAGTGGCGGCTGACTGCAGGACAGGTTTTTGTTTATAGGTGTCACTTGTGATTAGGACATTACAACATTGCATTTTGACACTATAAAAAGCCATTTCTATTCTCTTGGAAGGTGAGTTTTCAATACATATGTCCTCAGTGACTTTCAATTAGAGCATTTCAATTTTACCTAAAGTCTGTGCAGTAAAATATTTATTATCACCCTCAGGGACATAGGATCCTGCTTTTTTAAATAAATAAAAAATGTGGCCTGTTTGCTTAGCACTCAATACTTACTTTTACAGATGAGGTATATCCTTTTCATCTATAATTAATTCCTTCAGTGCCTTTCAGTTTTGAGAAACGTCATCTGTGGAAGAACTGGATGTTTAGTTTAGCTGGTGGATTTTCATGGAAGCAGGGATTAGACTAACTAGTACAAGAATGATTTGAAACTACATGTGTAAGCTATCTATATTTGAAGGCCAGACTTTTGCTTTTTTTTTCTATAGGAGTGTAGTCTTTTCAAACTCTACCTCAAAAGCCACTGGAGCTACACCAATCTTTTCAATGGTATTGACTGTTCATGGAGTGTTTGGTGTATTCTAGTAGATGCCTACTGAGGTTAAGACCCCATGTAACAGGGTCAGTGGTTATCTTGGGACTTTTTGCCATGTGCAACATGACACAACATCCAAAATTCATTGGCTTCTGCTCCCAAAAGGAGAGCTTTGCTAGGAGGGGATGTCTGTGTGAGTCATCAGGGCTGTTACTGTAAACAGCTTTACAGTAGCTTATGCCCTGCTGTGTAACCCTGCAAAGAGGTGCCTTCTGGTGCAGCTCAGGAGGGAGATGATAGACAGCTACTAAATCACTTCTCATGGTGCTTCCCCAGCCCAACTAGCCAGTGCAAAGCAGCAGCCCTGGCCCTCTTGCCCTTACTGTGCCTGAGGCTCTGCAAGGACCTAGTGTTTTTCCTGCCCAAGGACACAGGAGGAAGGTTTGCGACCGATCAAAGGGACATCCTGCTGCAGAGCTGTGGGCACCACCAGCCTTCCTTGGCTCTCACTGCTACCTGCATCAAGTTAAGCAGGACTCTTAGTGGAAAGAGCTCATACACTTGGAGGGGGGTGGAGAAGCAGCCCAGACCACCCAAAAGCAGGAGCATTTGCCATAAATCTTATATCTGGTTTCTGTAACTGGGGGGAAAAAAAAAGAAAAAAAAAAAAAAAAAGGGAAAAAAAATCAAACCAAACTCAAACCTTTTTGGATGAAATAAGCATGCTGCAATGCACTTCTAACTTCTGAGCTGTGTAGAAGTGAATGCAAAGGGCCTCTCCTCAAAGGGGTACAGATACTGCCTCAAGCTCAATTCAGGGTGGTGTCTGAGGGATGTTACTCGAGGTGAGTGAGCTAGAGGTACTTATAGGTAGGATTCAAGAAGTATCTGAATTTTGTGCAGAAAATACACAGTTATATAGATGAAGCAGGTTTGTGAACAGGCTTTTCAAGACTTTCATACTTCCATAAGCCCAAGGAAGCCTATTTTGTAGACAGAGAGACAGATTCTCATTTGGGCTACAGGTGGCCAAGACGGGCCTTGGTTATTTGAGTGCAATCTGGTGACAAGTCTTACTGGAAACAGGGCTAAGCTGTACAACTCACATATATTATCTGGAAAAGCTTAGCCTTGTTGCTAGAAGGATCATGCTCCATAAAAAATCAGGTTTCCATAACCCAGAAAAGTTTAAGGCTGTAAGCAAATGGAGTCAGAGATGTACCTGAGGGTGTACTCTCCCCCTTTCTACTTTCTCAAGTCTGAGTAATGATGCAGAGGCACCTCGGAAGACTGACATTGTCGGAACAAACATTCAAAATTCACAAAGAATCTGTTTCATCTGTTTTAATTAAACCAAAAGCCCATCTGCAAGAGACATCTTCTGATACAGATAGAAGCTTTGTGCCAAAAGAGTGCAGCAGATCAGCTAGGGTTTTCTGGTCCCTTTTTGGATGAAGGCTCTTACACGGCGTCCAGCATGAAATCGTGGCTGAGACTTTGGAGCCATAAGTGAGAAGTGGTATTAATATTGGTGCGCAGAGTGCATTTTAATGTTGCTTCACATCAAAGGGCCTGGTTAGATATTTGCTACTTGACCATGAAGGTCCAGGAATGAGCAGAACATTCAAGATTATTAACTCCAGTGAACCCTGAAATGCGAAGATATTACCGAGTTTACAACCTCTTTCTGAGATGGTAGCGTGGCTTTCCCTTGTAACTCTTTCA
>NW_010119771.1:0-15749 GCF_000699245.1 Pterocles gutturalis | reverse complement strand
TCTTTTTAATTTCCTTTTTTTGCTTTTTTGCCTTTTCAGGTTTTCCTTATTTAAGCAATTCTACTGTGCCAGTAATGAAAACTGTTCTTGACAAAGGTATTTCCTTGTCAATGTGGTTTTATTGATTTTAAATGAGTGTTCATTCATATTTTTATACTTGCTACAATATGATACTTTTGAGCAGAAGTGATAAAGTCATTAACATTACCACCTGGAGTTCCTGAAATGCCCATTTGTCTCCCAGTTCAAAAACTCTTTGCCCTCTGGGGAAAGAGAAGGGAGGAACTTCTTTTTTCTCATTTATATTTTTAATGGGCTAGAAAATCCAATGGATTTATTATAATTACAATGCATTTAGGATTTCACAGAATTATGGCCAATGCTACAAAGGACAAAGCTGATTCAAATCAGAGCGATATGACTGGGTTTTGCAGGCACTTCAGACCAGGAGTGCATGGACATACAGAGTCCCCATCAGAACTGCTAATATTAGAAGAATTAACTCAAAGTTAATTCGGCTGTGAGGAGGAATATCGGACTATAGCGTATTGAATGGATTCCCTGAGCCTGTCTATGTGTTCTGAGTACGTGTGTTGCTGGCTATCGTTACAGACAGATCTGCCAATGAAGTCAGAGCAGGATGCCAAACTAACAGCCAACACTGTCATTAACTTCAACGTTTGCTGTGATTTCTTCATTGACAAACATGTTTGTTAGAACACATATCAGGCAGCGGCATCCTAGGAGGGAAGCAATAACAAGGAAATTAAGACAGTTTGCTTGACATGCAAATTATCATCTCAGCTCTAACCAGCTTCTGAAAAAGATACACTCTATAAAAATGACACACACAAGAGAATACACAGCAGCCTCGTTTTATTTTCAGGCAACCACTGCTCCAGTTTTTCACGGTATTTAAGGTAAAACCCCTCCTTTCCAAAGTATATTATTCTGGATTCTCCTTAAACACAGAAGCTTTTCTCTCCATGGCTGCAAGTTTTCATCTTACCTTTCTTCTCGCGGGCTGTAATTGCATCTGTAAGGTGTACTTCTTATGGTATCGTAGTCTGGTGTCATGGAAACTTTGGAGTCAGTTGAAAGGAAAGCGATCAGTGGCAGGCAGTCATTAAATAGTGATAATGATATTTTCTGAAAACAAAGCGTTTGAAATTTGGGACTTACATGAAGATATAGAAAAAAGTCTCTCTTAAGCAATGCCCAGCACTGGTAAAAGTGCTCCCATTAACTGAAATTTCGTATTATCTAACCCTTAAGCAACCAGGACTATTCAGGGTTAACAAAACTTAGTCTGAAATATATTTGTTTGAGGCTAAACTCTTCATTACTCAAAAAAAAAAAAAAAACAAACCTAAAAACCCAACTGGGGAAGTTGAATTTCTAAAGTAAATCTATATCTTTTATGAAATGGAGCTGTAATAAAAATGGCACACAAGTGTATAAAAGCTATTGTTTCACAAAGAAAGTGATTTGATTTGCATTCATACAATGGATGAGACTACGGCAGAAGAAAAGAGTCACAAATCAATGGCTATGCTTTTCAACAAATTGAATCTTCCATAGCAGTGCTTTTCATACATACATATTAGGTGTTGAGACTTCCATATCAAGAAGCAAAACTGAACACAGACAAGGGAAAATCCTATACCTTTGCACTATAATCTCCATATTATATTGTTGCAATAGAATTGCACAAATAAAAGAACAAATATGTCCCTTTAAAACTGAGAATAAGAAATAGAAATTGCAAGTATGAAATTCATATGAAAGAAATACATTTTGTTGTGAAAAAAGTCATTGAAAGTTAGCGTGTCAAAGCTAGGTTTTCCACAAGATTGATTTACACTGAATAAAATTTCAATTAGAGGCCTTTTCTGGCTAAAAAAAAAAAAAGCATTTTCAGTTCTCTGCATCCTGGAGACAGCTGGACCCAACAGCACAACTCAGAAGTCTGTCTTAATGCAGAGTTTCAGCTGATGAACCCAAGGCAAATTAGCAAAAAGCTTTTTACCAATCTCTTACCATGGTAGCAGGGAGTGTGAGGGACTCAGACGTACTCTGGAAATGACCTAATTTCCACCCACTTCCACCACGCTGAACTTCTGAAGTGGTACCTTAGCCTACTAGCTTAGGACCATCAAGTCAAAGTGGGATACTGGTGATTTTCCTGGGTTTTACTGTGGCACTCAAGCAGCCATGGATGACACCAGAGTCATCCCTGATCGCTTCCTGACCTGGAAGACGTCCTGCAAAAGGGAGAGGGACGGCAGCTGCAGCTCCAAGCTTGCCTGATCCTCCTTGCGTCTCCCAAGCTATCTACAGGCATCCCTCAGACAAAGCAGAGAGCCCAAGATAAAACACTGTTGACATTTCTATATCCATATTTTTAAAGAATAAAAAAATAGAAAAGAAAGAATAAAACAAACAAAAAAACCCCTGTGGGATCCTCCATCATTTCCATTCAAAAGGATTAGTCAAGGGCAAAACAAATTTTTGTTTTCTCACTTTGCCTTAAAAAAAAGGCTTTCCATTTAATAACTAGAAGGATATTGCAAATGGATGGAAAGCAAATCTGAACAATTTGGTAGTGCTAAATACAGACTACTGACCTGACCCTGATGTCTGTTATCTTTTTTTCTTTTGGCATTTTAAACACCAAAGTGTAATTTTCACAGCCAGGACTTATGACCAGGTGCAACTGATAAAAGGTAACCATGAATCATCTGGTGACACCCACATATCAAGTACTGAAGCAGCTAAGTGGAATTAACTCTTCAACGCTTAGTTCTGGACATTGTGTTTATGCTACAACTCGTTTACTTGCAAATTCTGTGCAGGAGGTAGATTCTGGGCCTTGAAGGTCTGGCATTCAGGTTTTTCTCTTCCTAATTTTTTTTTTCTCTCACTTGTGTTTTTGCCTTTTCCTGTTCAGTCTCAGGAGCGTTTTCATAAGGACAAAACTAGCTTTGCATCCTTACTCAACTTAGTAATTTCTGCGCAACATCTCATTTATTTAAGTAAGTATTACTCCCAGATGAAAGGCTTTGCTGGTTTGGGCTCCTTTCCAAAAGAAGAGAAGGTACCATCCAACAGTAATGTTTTTCCAATGCATGACAAGAACCAAGCACTGTCAGGAAGAATGAGTTTACTTTGGAATATGAAAAACAACCAAATTAAATGTGGCATCCATAAGACAACAGCAGGTGAATGTTTTTTTTCTTTTTCCTCTTTCAAAACATGTCCAGGAGAAACAAAATTGTGACACCACCTGCTCTCTGAGGAAGCCATGCTTGACTGATGCTGTGGTCAGCACAAAAGGTGGTTTGTTATAGTAATGGCCTATGTTTTTCCCAACGATGTTTTATTATTATATGAATATATTATTATTCATATGAAAGAAGAACAACATCTATAGAGAAATTGTTAATATAATAAGGAGTTATCTCTTACCTGCGCTATTAAAATTAGTCTCTTTTTCTACTAAAGACACAGCCGTGTGCTTTAGATTTTTGACGTGGATTGAATGTAAATATTTTCCCCAAATTGACACAGCTGCATTGCAGAGATATGCCCAGCATGGTTACCTTGTTTGTCAGTGGATTCGCAGCTCCTTTTTAATTCTTCTTCTGCTGAGGCATCATGCACATCCTCTCTCATTTCCATGGCAAACAAGCCAGGGCCTTAGGGCTCTTAAGGATGGTCCCAGTCCTATACAGCCTGGGTTGACTTTCTTGTCCCTGTGTGCTGGCTTAAAGTCACTCTGATAATGTTACTATAGAGAGTTTCTGCCAGAATAATGTCACCCTATCACTGCATTTGAAAATGATTGTACCTGCCAAGGAAAGGCTCTGCAACATGCAAGCTAAAGTGTACTTTATTTAATATATTTTCTCTAATTACTCTGCATGGCCAAAACTCAGTTACAGATGCTGAAAAGTCTTGATTCATTCCTGCAAACACAAACAAAACTAACCATTAGCTGGTGAGGATGGAATTATTCAGTGCAAATAAACTTGCCATGAGCAACTAATTCCAGCTTCAATGAATGAATAACTTGCAAGCGGATTCCTTGCTTTTCTTGGACACTTCCTGGCACGTAAGGGTTTGCTGGGCACAGCTGCTGGGCTGGCAGGCAGGTCAGCCACAGACCCCTTCCACTGCCCACCAGCTCTGCCAAGTCACCAGCACTTCTTCTCCTGGGACCTGGTGGGACAAGAGAGGCAAGTTGATGTCAGAGCTGCAAACAGCAAACCGCTCTCATCATCATGAACCTACAACACTTGCAAGTGCAAAGTCGTAACTTGTCAAGGAAGCCCACGCCATCCAGGAGCCTGGTGTTATCTCCATAGTCCAATCCCTAGGTTTCCCGTAGCAGAGTCTCAGGCAACAATGTTTAAAAAATAAACAATTTATTAAATGGTACAGCAGCAAGGTCAGCTCGAGCTTGGTGTTTCCAGAGAGGCACCCTGAGCCAAGCAGTTCCGGGGCAAGTATACCTTTACAGACTACGCACCCGTCCCTCACGTGCTGTTCATGCGCTGTTTATGCCGCTTCTGGTCCAATTATGATTTTTGGTTTGGGGCCTTCTACCTCCCCATTGGATTCTTTCTGTGCCTTTGGGCAGGTCATCAATTGTTCTTATCTTGATGAGTTACACCTGCTGTTGACAGCTGTAGCTTTGAAGCCTCTGTATCTTCTAGTCTGTGTTTTTTCAGCAGAATACGAGAAACTGCGAAAGTCCTAGACTTAGAATAAAAAGTTCCGGACTTAGAATAAATGCTTAGCCATAACACTTACCCATAACCACAGCTTCAGTTTGTTATCTTCATTATTCTCACACACACACACACAAAAAAAAAACCAAACCAAAACAAAACAAAAAACCACAGCACACTGTACCAGCTACTAAAAGGAAAAATATACCTAAGTGGAAATTTATGGCTTGCGGCCTCAGGCTTCAGCAAATCTAACTACTTGCTAAGTAAAGCTAAGTAAATAGCATACTAAATCACACAACCTTACAACTCTAAGTGATCTGTTTTATTCAAAACTTACTTACTTAAGCTAAACAATATTGCTTAACAATAACCGTGCTGCATTCCCAATAGCAAACCCAAGGGGCTGCCCTTCATACATTGTAGTGTGGCCATTTTCACCTCTGCCTGTGGAAAATATTCTCAAATTGTCTCAACTTCTGTTTGATTAGCTCTGCGCTTCTCCTGTGCTTGCATGGGGAGGCAGGGACAGAAGGGACAGCAGGCAGATAGCTGAGGAAGTGAAACCAAATGAAGGCAAATTAGTCCCTGCGAAGCTCTGTGCTGCCCTGGGTAGACCACAGCCATGTACTGTGGGCCAGTGCCTATCCCAGCACTGAGCTGCTTTCTAGGTAATTAGAAACACCCTGTATCACCTTCTCTATTAAGTCCCCAGTCCTCAGTATGATACTAAAAGAAGTTGCTTCCTACCATTTTAAGAAGAAAGATTTCTCACCAGTCAATAAGATATGTCTGATGCATTTAGATTTGCTTTTTGACCACCTGCAACCCATCCGTAAGCATAAATAACTGCCAACTTTTCTTGGACTTTGTGCTGCCTGTGGCAATCCTATATTATATATGATGATGGCTTCAGGTTGGCTGTGTTGGAGGCAGAAATGTTGCTGGGGACATTGGTGCAGGATGAATTTGTTTGTACTTTGTGTATGCTTGGAGCAATGGCTGAGAAATAAGTGATGAGCAACAAGCCGCCTACTCAAGTCAGCATCTCTGGATGTATCCACTTAACTTTAAAAAATGCAGTGTGGAAAAAAAAAGTTATTCACCAAATACTGTTTCCAAGTGAGTCTCTCTGGTGTATCTGCTTTTTTACATGCTCTCTAAATCATTTGGTGCTTGTTAGGCAGTATTATTTTTACTAAAATGATATTTTGCATTCCACAGCTTCTCGTTTCCTGCAAAAGAAAACTATCTTAAAATATATAGCTAAGCCACAGGCAGACAGGAACAAGCTAATGCATAGACTGACTCCACCTGTATAAGCCAGAATTTTAAAAAAACAAACAGCAAACAAATAAAAAGTAGCAAAGGTGAAGTTAAAGCAGACAGACTACCTTCTTAAACTTTGAAATTTTTTCATTTCCAAGTGTCAGGAAGCACAAGACCATACTCTGTGTAGGCTTTCAAGCTCACTCCTCACTAGAGGTGGTGTCTTATTCCTTCCACAGGCCTCCTGGCTCTGAAAGAATTTCTCCCAGAAAAGCAGTGTCTGGCACAAGGGTAAGGGGTGGAGGGAAGCTGCAAATCACAAGGTACTCGACAGCTATTCTATGCGTTTCTTACCTCCTCTGTGCATTGCCAGCTTTGTGTGAGCATGGGCAGATAAGAAAAACAGAGAAAGACTTTTCACCAGGGTCTGTAGGGACACTACAAGGGACAATAGATTTAAACTAAAAGAGGGTAAGTTTAGGTTGGATATTGGGAAGAAAATTTTTACAATGAGGGTGGTGAGGCACTGGAACAGGTTGCCCAGAAAAGCTGTGGATTCCCCATCCCTAGATGTGTTCAAGGTCTGGTTGGATGGGGCTTTGAGCAACCTGGTCCAGTGGAAGGTGTCCCTACCCAGGGCAGAGGGTTGGACTAGATGATCCAACCCAATCCATTCTATCTTTCTATGATTCTATGTAGGACAAAGGATGAAGGACACTGACAGTGAAACGATCAGAGATGTTCTTACTATCCTGACTGTGCGGAGAGGCTCCTACCTCCCAGCTGGGTAGATACTCGCACCCAAAAAACAAAAACAAACAAACAAACAAAAAAAAAACACACAAAAAACCCCACCAATCTTCCCTAAAATAAGAATTAAATAATTAAATAAAATACTGCAACTGTAAGGCAATCTCTAATTCCGGCTGGTAAAGAGGTGAAGCCCTTGAAACTCCCTCCTCACTGGAAGCCAGACTCCTGATGCACTGGGCTGAAGCTGGAGGATGTGCATCAGTTGGTGGTGCCCTCAATGAGCCTCTCTCCGCAACGCTGGGAGCAGCAGTGTGGTTGGTGAGTCACACTTGTCATGGGCTCCTGCAGGCATCCCATTACTGCTGGCACAAGAGCTGCCTCTGAAAAATCACTTCTGACTTCTGGTGATGGTTGGGTTTACTAGTCTTGAATTGAAGGTCCATAAAAGGCTGGGACTGGAGTACCTCAGATATCTCCTCCCCATCTCAGGTAACCTCAGCTCCGTGGTAGGTGCTGCTGGTAACCAGGAGGGTGGTATTTTCTGTGCTAGAGTCTAGACAAGGAAAAGTCCTATTAGAGAACTTGAGAGGCTAGAAGAGAAAATTAAAACCTGAGAACAGGTATATCCCAGAGCACAATAGCCTGTTTTTGTCTCGTGCCTTTGACTTTGCTGCATCTTCTGCCCTCATTGACTGTGGAATCAGCCTCTTGATTTTTCTGACATTTAGATGTTGTTTTCTTTGTTTGCAGCTTCTTACACATGGTTTCCAATTCTGGATTTGTCAAGCCAGGCATCTCAGAAATATTTTTTAATGTCAGTTGCAATTCCGACTTTGCTGGCAATCCTCTTCTGGTCTTCCTTACTCACAGCTTTTGCCTATGCCCGAGGACAACAAGAATCTGCAGTGTCCCCATTTCCATTCTCTCAGATATTCATTTATAAGGGGTCTCTCTATTTGGGAACAAAATTTTTCCTGCAACGTAACAAGGAGAAAAAAATGTATCATTATATTTTCAGAAAGCAGTGAACACAACAAAAAAGCTGCCATATGAATAGAACATACAGGCTGGTAGACCCCATGAGGTCTCCAAGCCTTTTGGTGTGATGGCAGTCACCTCTATAACTGCTACACTGCGACTGCAGATTGCATGAGGTGTGAGGAGAATGACTGAATTCCCTAGAAATATGTGAAACCTAGAAAGTGACTGGTCCTTCAACTCTGTTTATCCAGTGTCCTCCAAAGTCAGCGGAGGGCACTGCAAAATCAGTTGTCTCTGGATCAGGCCTCTGCTACCTTCCTGCTGGTTTGTAAGAAACAAGAAGGGCCAAGTGGCCACACAAAACCCATCATTCATGGCGGGGGTCTACATATGCGAAGCAGAGCCACGCACAGGGTGGGGTGTGTGTCTGTTTGAGAAAGAACCAAGACAGAACAGTTTTTCTGCTACGGGAAGTTAGCTTAAACTGGCTTTTTTTAACAGAATTAAAACCAGAAAGTTTTTACAACTTCAAATATTTATACGAACAGGAGTACTGTACTATATCAATCAAATACTCCTGGACCGAAGATGTGTTGAAATCTACGTACCTGATCTCTCCGAGGGTTCTGTGAGCTGCTTGCAGCTAGTTTATGTAAAAAAAGAAAAGAAAAGAAAAGAAAAGAAAAGAAAAGAAAAGAAAAGAAAAGCCCAAATGGCAATACCAGAGCTTGTTAGTTCTCTGTTTACACTGTGTGAACTTAAGTTACCAGCACGACAGGAGAGGATGTATATTTTAGATAAAACAATCTGGTTTCTATCTTTTGTATTTTTAGATTTTAATCCTATCAGCCCCTTAGCCAAGCAACTGAGTATGAGGTTTAACTATTGTTGTATAGAGGGAAAAATCCCAGCTTATCTTAAAAAAAAATATGTTCTGAGTATGAAAAATGTTAAACCTAATAATTCCCCTTGGAAACTGAGTCACATTTCTCATACTCTTCTTTCAGTTCATGAACCTTACAGTGATAAAATACAAGGAAATGGATTTACAGAATTCTTCGTTCTGTTGCATGCCTTTTTGTCCCTCGTGAACAGAAATAGACTCTGAGAACTGCCTTCTACAGGCCTTATTTCTCAGTGATTTTCATAACATTTCAAGTAAAACACCCACTTTTCCTCTGCCTGCCCTGTAAACAACCATCTGAGAGTCAAGCCAGACGCTCTGCTGTTTC
Organism: Pterocles gutturalis; assembly: GCF_000699245.1. Lineage (NCBI taxonomy): Eukaryota > Metazoa > Chordata > Aves > Pterocliformes > Pteroclidae > Pterocles > Pterocles gutturalis. Next base: position 6,781 of record NW_010119771.1, on the reverse strand, counting down.
CGTGTGGTTGCAGAGCCCAGCCCCACAACCAGAGCAGCCCAGGGGCTGCGGGACCTTCTGGGAGCATCTGTGCTGCACCAACGGGCCACCTTAATTTCCTGCCTCACTTACTGCTGCCTCCCCTCACCATCCTGCTCTCTGAAATAACATTTCAAGATAGTAAGTCTGCTTCTGGTATAGAGAGAAAATTTTGGGGCCTTGGAAGATTTATTAGCTGCAGATGAGGTTAACTGGCAATGGTGCCGGAGTTGCAAACTCCAGTTTGGGGAGAGATTTTTTACAAAGATTTGACTGCTCTTGGCAAGCAGCAGACAGAGGTCATGGAGCTAATTATCTGTGGAAATCACTGGTACCATATGGCAGTAATTATGCCCTGAAACCCTGTGGTACCAAACATGAGGAGAATAAGGAATTGGTGAAGCTCTGTCTTCAACTGGGACAATTTTACATATTCCCAGGGAAAGATGTATCACTACATGAAGATAAAGCCACCTCTGCACCGTTGAAAGCCATCCTGATGTCCCAGGAGACTGGGCAGGTCTCCAAGATGACCATACCTAATTGTACCTGTGCTGGGTGAGCAACGATACCTTGGTTAAAGAAGGTTAGTATCGCACTATCTGTGCAGGTCAGGATATTACGCAAGTTGATTTCCACCAAAGCAATCAAAAGCAGGACATAACAGGAGCCAAGTACCTGGTTAAAATAAATAGGAATTTTGCCTGAGTAAGGTTTGCAGCTCAGACCTTTAATAGAAACGAAGTCAAGAAAAATACGTTTGACTCAGCACTAGGCTAGCTGTTTTAAAAGCTTTGAACAACACCTCTGATGTGGCTGACCTTGAAGAAATTTGTTATGGTGCCATCCGACAAAAATGTTTGAATTCCTATTGAGGCTTTCCAGGGTGGTTTTCTAGGAAATTTATAGCAGTGGTAGCAAAAGCAGCAAAAGCAATTCAGATAAGCAAATAAGTAGACCCAGATCTGCATTTTTCAGTGTATGTAAAGTGTAGAGCCAGAGAAAGAACAGAAAATGTATGTTTTACGTAAAGGATAGTACTTAGTAATAAATAATATACCACTAATGTATGCTTAATTTCTGAGGGACAATAGATAGCTTATAACTACAGTGTATAAGGACCATAGCAGCTTTTACTGATGGGCTTCGACTTACCAGGAGGACAGACTAGATATCTGGGTGCTGTGTTGTCTCTCCCTCTGCCAGCACATTCCTCTCACAGGCTTTGTCCACTTTCCACAGCAATTCATGCTGCTGCCTTCCCTCCTGGCCACTGTAGCCACCCACGGTCCTCCACCCATACCAATGCAGGGGTTGGGCTTCTTTGTTCCAGCTTCTTGCTCCTCACTCACCCTGTTAATAAAAACCCTGATATAGCATCTTTCAGCCACTTAATAACCCTTTCAAAATGGTGCAGTACACATACATCTGTGTGAAGAAGACCAAAGAAAGAATGGTGGTTGGTTCCACTTCCAAAGCAATTTTGGAAAAAAATATCTGCAAACTCTAGCAGGGTCCCCCTCACAGGTTTCTTTACCTGTATTCATTACCACCAATGTATTTACTCCTGTTACTCCTGCACAAGCGTGCCAAAATTTGGTAATGCCTTAGAAACCACAGGAAGATTTCTGAAGGTTTGCTTGGCCCTGTCTTTTCTCCCCTTCCTCTGGCAGCTGCCCCTGCGAGCCCTGGCACCAACAGCAGCACCACCCCTGCTGCCTGATGGACAGATAAGCAGGGCAGGAAGCCCCGAGGGAGGCTGAATTCATGCTGATTCTGGGACTTCTGGGCATTCCAGATAACCTCACCGCAAGTCTGAGCTGACTTTCACTTCGGTGGTGGCAACGCACTGCTGTCCCAGTTGCCTGTGTGTTTTCAGGCCTGTTACTCAATCTGCAGGGTGATTTACGATCTTTGCTCTATTCAGTGTGAGGACCACTACTGATAAAAGGACAGAGGGAAGGGTCTTTTAAAGAGACAGATGATTACCACCCTGCGAAAAAAGTCTGAATCTTTTGAAGACTTCTTTTTAGAACAACTGAGGTATCAGATGTCATCCTAGGAACACACTGACCTACTCATTTCAAGATACGTTGTCAGGGAAAATAAATACTTGACGCTTTTCCCCATACATCACTGTAAATGCTTCATATTCATGTTTCCATAGTTTCATATTTTCCTGTAACTGCTATACTTATACCTCCTTAGCAATAATAAGTACAGTACTTGTTGCATCCACAGCTATGGGGCCTCAAAGCATTATCCAAGACTGACATTTTGACTGATCTTCAAAATCATCTAGGTACAGGGTCTGCCTGTGGCATCCTGTAGTTTAGTATATCAAATATGACGTAAGAGGCAGAGGCACTGACTGGAAGCCGGGAACACAAATATCTGGATGCCCCATTCCCCTTTCGGTGTTTAAACACCTCTTGGTTTCAGCAGAAGTTTAGCCACCAGTATGTCGCCTGTCTCTGGAAAACCTGAACGAACGCGGCAGTGTGCCTGCAACGGGGTGGCGTGCAGGGCTTGGAGATGGCCATCTCCTTGGGAGGCTCAGCTCATGCCCTGTAAGTGGGGAGCAAAGGAGTTTCTCTTCAGTATCCTTAATTTTTTTAATGACTGCTTTTGTCTGCATCGTTCCCAACGGGTTCTACAGACTCTCCCCCAACTGCAGCAGGGCCAAGGGCCAGCACATCCTCAATGCCGTGCTCAGGAGGGTGCCCAAATGTATTGTATGTATGTATATACACCCTTGGATAGGAATGCCCAAGGCATGGGATGGAGAAAGCCAAGAAAAATACCTGAGACACAGGCAGGTTGAAATCCCAAAACAGAGGGAGGTTAAAAGAGGAGGAAAGCAAGACGGATGAATCATTAAATGAACAGCAGCACATTGTCTTCCTTTTCATACCCCACTTACAAAAGGATGTGTTTTTCTGATGAGATATCATGGGACAGATCACAGGCTAGCCAACAAGTAACTTACATAATAAGCTTACACTAAAGGATGTGATGAGAAAAAAAAAAAAAAAAGAAAAAAGAAGACTAGAGAACAGTTCTAATAACATATTCCAAACTTCCTGAGGTTGTTTATACCTTATTTCAGACTGATGAAAAGCTTTTTCTTACATGTGGACTGCTGTGAAATACCTTTTAGCTAGTGCTAAAAGATCTGGGGTTAGAACACAGCAGATACTTTCTCAGCTAAGGACAGAAAAATTGCTTATGTACCTCAAGAAAAAAAAAAAAGTCATGTAATTACAAGATTTGGTGTTTATTCCAAAGCCTTTCCTCCTATAAATTAACATCTCAAACATGAGATTAGCTGTTATTTTCAGAGTAATTTTATGGTGTAGAAATTATTCTGCAGCTTTTTATTTCTCAGACGTTAGAAGGGATCTGGGCATCCATGAAGAGCTGTGAAACATCTCATGAAAATGATTAGTCTGACCAGAAAGAGGGCCAGATTCACTTCTGCACCCCAGTTGTATGCTCATGCAAACCCCACTGACAATGGCACAAAGCTCAAGAGTAACAACCATGAACCAGACCCAAAGTCATTACAGATTGAGACTTGTTACTAATTAATGGCTTCTTTGGTGAGGCATATGAAAAAAGACGGTGTTTTCGGTACAGAGCCTGGAAGACAGATGTCCACATTTCAGAAATTACTTCCAAACTGGCACTACTTGGCACTCTCAGAAGAGAGAAAAAAAGATTTAAAAGAACACTCTCAATCTAAAAACATATTTGTGTCTGAAGTATATTTACCCACTATGGCCTGTAAGCTTCTGAAGGAAAGACTTAGTTCTGCAGTTTTGTTGTTCATTGTGGCAGTCTCTAGACCTCAGAAATACTTTAATGCATCTTGCCTGAATTGATAAAAGCCAAGAAATCATGCAGGTATTTCTAGTTCATCTTCTTTTACTGGGTGTTGCGCCCCTTTACCCAAGCATCTCCTCCACTTGTTTCCAGCTCTTCTGATTTACCAAAACCCTTCAAAGTTGCCAGGTGATGACCCTAGTACAAAGGATTTAAAATCTCCCCTGCAGGCCCAGGCTTCCTAACGACTTTTCATAATCCTTTGCATAGCTCAGAGACTGGAGAAGTCTCCACACCCAGCGGGGAACCCCACAGAGCTGCAGGCTGGGCACATATTCAAGGTAAAGGAAACTCCAATTCTGCTCTGAGTTCCTCTCCACCAGGGGATCTGTACCTGCACCCCTTGCCCGGCGACTGCCTTAGCCTTGCAGTGCTGCACAGCACCGAAAGGCTCCTGCAATCTCTCCCACTGATGTGGTCTCACTTTGCACATTACATTTGAACATGAATTGCTCCAGAGGGACCATTACAGAGCCATGACTAGGGCACCTAGGTGGGAGCTGGGACACATGGGACCATCAGCTCTAATAAATATTTAATCTTTGTAGGCAAAGAGTAACAGCTTCAGCGGGGGAGGCTCTGCAGCCCCGCTCAGCCCAGAGCCTGCTGGTTGGAGGACTGCAGGAAAACGAGGCTTCGAATAGATGGCGAAGTTGAACTTGGATCTCCCCAGCCATAAGCATGTGCTTTAGTCAATCTGCATGTTCAGCCCAATTAGTGACTAGTGCCAGATCCACAAAAGCCGCATTTTTCTCACACTAAATGATTGATCAAAACAAGAGAAAACATCTCACCCAGGCTCCCCAGTTACTCTTGCTGCTGATCACAGCGCCACAGGCAGTGCCAGTGTTTCACAACAGTCACTTTCTGTGGCTGTCAGCATGCATCCTTTAGACACTAGTAGGAAATAAAGCACAAAACTGGAGACAGGAAAATTTTTAATGACAGCAATTGGCAAAGACAGGTGTAATCCTCAAGCTACTTCTAACTCATTTTAGGAAATAAACAGGTATCATTTTGACAGCATCCCTTTAGCAAAGAAAGGTATAGATTCCCATGGTAAGATATGGTCTTCCTAGAGGACCCAGTCCTCATTCTGTCAGTAAATAGAGAATGCCAGCTTCATCACAGCTGGGACAGCAGTTTTTGTGAAATCAGTCTAGAAAAGTACATTTTAAATTCAGCTTTTAGTGCCATTTAATGTTATAGTTAAATTATGTCTATGGTGTGATACAAGTTGAAGGAGGTCTACTAGTAGCTGCCCTTGATTTCACAGCTAATGTATAAACACCATCTTTGCCTGTAATATTGCCATTTCCTTACCTACAGTTGCTCTTTAGCTGCAAACTTTGGGCCAGGTTTAACTTTGGTTCATTTAGTCTCCAGCACCTTCCCCACCTGTGGACTTACCTTTGCTCATTTCCTGCCTTTTCTCGTTAGCCTAAAACACACAGGTTTGCTTCTCAGTTCTCTATTCCTTTTTTTTTTTTTTTTTTTTTTTCCCCAAGAAACTCCAGGAAGTACCAAATTTAAACCAGGGAGATGATTTGCATCCCGGGAAGAGTTCAAGATTCACACTCCTCTGCTGCTCCTCATCACGACCAAGAGCCCCGCAGCCTTGCTGACAGCTTACACACACACAGACAGGACAGCTGCAGGGAAAAAAAAAGGACAAACACCACCTCTCTCCAGCTGTGCCTTCACATAGACAGACAAATCCTGCTAGGAAATGACAAGGAGCAGCTGAAGGAAATGGACTTCAGAGATACGAAAACCTCATCACTGCCTCCCTAGGAATGGATGAGATGAAAGACAAAGCGTCAAATCTAAACCAGACCCTGCACATACACCTGTGACTGTGTACACACAGCCATCTGAACCTGCAGGAGATGAAAAGCAGATGAACAACTCAACTTGATAATGGAATATGGATATTTACATTATTACATGCTAATAACTGCACACAAGCCAGAGTATAAACCTGGCCTTTGTGAGAATGAGGGAGATAAATAGAAGTTAATCATCATTTTCTTGCAGTTCTGCTTTATGGATGTGAATACTTCAGACTGAAAGCAGTGCCTGGATCTTCTATTGAGTATAGCCCTTGAACTTTCTTTCAGTTTTATTCAAATTACTGCTAATTATTAAAGCTCATCCAGGCAAACTCTAGTACTGTTTAGTAACAGCTTCTGGGATTCTCATTTTTTTAAAAAAGTCACTATTAAATTGGAAACGACAAGAGGAAGGATTTTTTTTTTCCTGACAAAGCAAGCAACTGTGCACATAATACTACTTTATCAGCTGAATGCTGGTGATTTTCCCAGAGGATGAAGTTCTGGAGAAGGAAATCTGAAATGTTCTGCAAACTCCTGTCGGCTTCTGTACTGGCAGAAGGAGAGTAGGACTGGTTATGTGCTTTATCAGATTGCTTTGCCATGCCTTCGTGATAGATGGTGAAATCCAAGCTGCTGGAATCATAGCTTCTTCACTTTCATTTGTACACAGCACACTGCTAGCTCTCATCATTTCAGACAAACATCATCGTGTGAAGTAAGCACAACCTGACAGTCCACCAAGTGGAACTGAAAGAACACAGCATGATTTGCTTTGGTTTTAAATCATCACAGAATCATAGAATAGTTAGGGTCAGAAGGGACCTTAGAGATCATCTAGTTCCAAGCCCCCTGCCATGGGCAGGGACACCTCCCACTAGACCAGGTTGCTCAAAGCCTCATCCAGCCTGGCGTTGAACACCTCCAGGGACGGGGCATCCACAGCTTCTCTGGGCAACCTGTTCCAATGCCTCACCACCCTCACAGTGAAAAATGTCTTCCTTAATACCTAGTCTAAATCATAAAATCATAGAATCATAGAATCA
>NW_010119770.1:242-1829 GCF_000699245.1 Pterocles gutturalis | reverse complement strand
AGGAAACGGCCTCAAGTTACACCAGGGGATGTTTAGTCTAGATATTAGAAAAAATTTCTTCACTGAAAGAGCGATCAGGCATTGGAACAGGCTGCCCAGGGAAGTGGTGGAGTCACCATCCCTGGAGGTGTTCAAGAAACGTGTAGATGTGGTGCTTAGGGACATGGTTTAGTGAGTTAGGTGGTGTTGGGTTGACGGTTGGACTTGATGATCCTTGAGGTCTTTTCCAACCTTAATGATTCTGTGATTCTATGAAAAGTTTTGCCATAGAGTTTCTACTCACAGAGGAAGAGCCCTTTCCTGATGGCTGCTAGCGATGTTGCGGGGACCAATCATGCCTGAGGAACAGTGTCTGATGTTCTATGGCTAGCGTAGCAAAAAAATTGTAATTCCTGAACAATTACAATTTGTCTTACAAGGCTAAATCACTGATTCTTGTTATCTTTGCTATTTAAACACCTACCTCCAGAGAAAGAACTAACCACCACCAAAGAAGATCACATGCACATAAGATCCAAAATTCACTTACATTGACATATGTAATATGATCTCTTGCTTTATTGCATAAATTGTACTTCCTCTCTTTAAAGAAATATGTACATAGAAATAAAAAAGTTTTAGATACTCTAGAGACCATTACATACAGGGCAATAATTAATCGACGATAATTAACACTCAATACATTTTTAAGTGCAGTAAATTCTGGGGCATTCCAAATTATAAACCCAGTTGTCATAGATGTATCTCATTAAGTTTCATTTCTCATTCTGATGGTAACAATAATGGTCAAGGTAGCTTTGATGGCCTTAGACCACAGTAATCTATGGTTAGTGTGAGTTAGTGCCTCTTCATAGAGCTGGAAAAAGGAACCAAAGCCCTCAATTCTTTCAGTAGAACCAAGCAAGTCACATTTTAGGCTGTTGCTATTGAACTCAGAGGAAGCAAAACTGGGCCTTGATTGTGGTGAAGGATGCAGAGAAGAGAGGAGAAAAAACTTCCTGGAAATACATTGTGGTAATAGAGATAATAAAAATGGGATCTTCAAGTACGCTTTATTTTTCTGCTCTAGGTCTATTGCTATTACATCCATCATAGCCAGCTATTTGTGATGTCAATTATTTCCCCTGAATCCCTCTTAAATTACACTAGCAGAGAATAGAATGGTTCATATAACTTAGTCGTGGTGAATTTACTTGATTTACTCAGATTTTGAAGTTATACAGCTAAATAAAAGTGTTGGGTAATCAGTATCCAGTGGGCCCTAGTGACTTGTCTAAACATGGAACAGGTACGAAGCAGGGCAGAGCTTGTTCTGCAGGGCTGTAAGAAAAGGGATGTGTGCATTTTAAAAGAAGATTACGCATTTTCAGCCACTATAGCAAAGAGAAGGAATGACTACAGAGATTCATTCCTTGTCCAACTTACAAAATAAAAACAACTGCATGATGTTAAAAAGCAGCTTACAAGATATGCTGTCAAGTTAAAAACAGAGTTACTGAAATTGCATCCTTTTTCTTCTGTGTATTATCAACTTCATCAATTACTGCTGAGACAAAAACAAGACTGTGGAAGACTCAGGTAAGAGTC
>NW_010119770.1:0-211 GCF_000699245.1 Pterocles gutturalis | reverse complement strand
CCACCCCTGAAGCCACTTCTGTGGCCCCGCTGCCTCACCGAGACCCCTTCCCTCTGGAAGCGACCCCACGCAGCCCAAGATGAGGAGGATCTTCGTGGCGCGGCGGCCCTGCGGGGACCCTTCTCCCCGGGTGACCCCACAACACCCAAAGCGGTGGATTCCAGGGCAGGACAGGCAGCGCGGCGGGGCCTCACCTCACCCCCGCTGCCCT
>NW_010119769.1:45979-55873 GCF_000699245.1 Pterocles gutturalis | reverse complement strand
TCTTGCCAGGTACAGAGGTGAGACTGACTTTGGCTGGAGGCGGTGGGAGGGCAGAGGCCCGCCATGGGGCAAGGGGCTTGGCAATGGTGAGGGGGTGGAGGAGAAGGGACAGAAGCCACTCTGGCCTCCGCCCTATCTGCACCGGGGCAAGGGGCTTGGCAATGGTGAGGGGGTGGAGGAGAAGGGACAGAAGCCACTCTGTCCTCCGCCCTGTCTGCACCAGGGCAGGGGCTGGCCAGGGGGAGTTATTATGCATAAGTGATTTCTTTTTTTTCCTTAGTACCAGAAGTGCACAGATTCTGTTTCTTTGTGCTTTATGGCTGCTATGATTGTGAGCCTACATAGCCTCAGTTTCAGCTGTATTTTATTTCTATTCAAGATATTTGTATTAATTTTAGCAGAGTAATGTGAAGTAAACATAATGAACATATTTAGGTTATTCACAAATATTCCACAGACCATTCTTTGAGAAAGTAGCATATCTTTCACCTCTTCTGGACAGATACAGTGTGAAAAGCAAACCTACAGTATACTTAGAGGTATGAGGGTCTTTGATGTTCTGAGACAATATAATCTTGTGCAGTATGGACAGCACTTAGTGGAAGTGTGTGTGCATATAAGATGTCTAATAGGAGTGTACTATCATAACTTTCTGAGTTTTAATTTATCTGGCTAGCAGAACAGTGGCAGTCATGCACCCTAATCTCTAACACAAGCCTAAGGATTTGCACAGATATCTTATTTCAGCTGCCTAAACACTTTCTAAAATCTAGCCAAAGGCTGAAATTATATGATGTGGCTTGAGCTGAACTCATGCCCCAAATACGTTGAAAGGAGAAAGTTTTAAAGTTTTTGTTCCTATTATTTCAACGGTCTCTGTTTCTCTGCAGAAAGATAGTTCAGTTTTGCCAATCTGTAGGAGAACTCTTCTTTTTGCTTTTTGGATTATTTGGGGATTTTTTGTGTGTGTTTGGGTTGTTTTGGTTTTCATTTGGTTTTTTTTTTTTTTTTTTTGTAGGTGTGTTTGTGGGTTTTTTTGTGTGATGTGAGTTTTTTTGGAGGAGTTGTTTGGGCTTTGTTTTGGTGGCTTGTTTGGTTTGTGGGGGTTATTTTGTGTATGATTTAACTTATCTGGTACAATTGAAAGGGTCAAATGTATGCCAGTGGAAAGGGAAGGAGGCAGCATGGGACAAATACATTTTGGCAAAACTACATTTTGGCATTTGGTTTCGGGCAAATACATTTAAAGCTCTGAGATATCAACTTCATCCTATGCCCTCTGAGAAAAAGACAGATTTGTGCGTCCGTACATAACCCCCAGCAAGAAAGTCTTGATCCTGAACTGAGGACCCCATCTTCTGCTGTAGTACAATATTGTCTGAGCTATAAACATTTTGTGTTACTGAGCATAAGAAAACAAGGATATAAGTAAAGGAAAAATAACCCATCGTGGAGTATGTCCCTCAACATTCCTTTGCACTAATGTACTTTCATGCTGTTGAATTAATCTTACAGAACGGTACTTTTGCACAATCATTGATATAATGTGCCTCTGGGCTTTACTGTAACAAATAATTACAGCCATAACAACACAAACCAGACACAGTAGCTTTAATTTTTTTCCTTTAGAAATGAATCTGCCTGTGAAGCAATTTTCTTCATGATACATCACTTGAAAACATTTTACCTGCTCGGACTTTGGCCTCATACATTCCTATCTAAAGTTCATGTTCAAATAGTTTCTATATATGGACAATGGGATTGAGTACACCTTCTGCAAGTTTCCTGATAACACCAAGCTAGATGGTGCAGTAGACATGCTGGAGAGAAGGGATGCTATCCAGGGAGACCTGGATGGGCTTGAGAGGTGGACCCATACAAACCTCATCAAGTTCAACAAGTCAGCATTATGCCCTTATGGCAAAAGCAGGCAATACAAACTGAATTGTATAAGGAAGAGTATAACTCACAGATTAAGGAAAGTAACTCTGTTTTAATTTTTGCCCCTTTTAAGTAAACTTTAACATCTATGATCCCCTCACAGGTAAATTCAGTGCAGCAATATTGTTTCTAGCTCTTGTCCTGTTTTGAGTATTTCTATTACAACATTATAATAAGAGAAAAACAATTTATCTTCTTGATTCTTGAGATATGATTGTGAACACATCTTCCTATTCTCATTAAAGAACTGTAAACATAAAGTTGTAGGGTTTGTGGGGGTGGGAGGAGAGAAGTAAACCTCTTTGAATAGGAAGAGAACATAGAACCCGGGCTGTTCTGTATTCATTAATCTTCCAGAAAATTCCATTTGTAGTTAGGGCACTTCATTCTTGTCTTTACAAATAAACAAGATGCTGTAGTCTAATAGAAACCTCAAAAAAATAAAAGCTATGAGGTAGAATAGGTTTGAGGCATTTGAAGCAGCACTGGTCAGTATACTGCAGAGATATGCTTTGCCTAGTCCTTGCTGAACCCAACAGAACTGTATTGGGACAGTCAACATCACCTCTGTAATCTTTTATGAGCAGTGAAATATCTTGAGCTGCAGCTCAACGACTGTTCTAACTCCATAACAAACTCAAAGGATATGGAGTGAGTGGCACTGAATGTTCTTATGCTAGCTTTGTATTTTGGGGAATTTCTCACTTTTTAGCCTTTTCCTGTGTCTCCTGCAGTGTTGATCATGTCCTATTCTGACCTGGAGAAATAGTAGGAAGGCACACTTGTTTTAAGAAAGCTGATAAACTGTCACTTGTTGTATAGACTGATCTGAGCAAAAGTATATTCCCTTCTAATTACATACACAATAAACTTAAGTCTCTGTCAACTCTGCAGTCTTCCATATTTCATTTTTTGTGTAGTTTACTAAGATTTAAAAAAAAAGTTGTTGAAGATCTACATTTTAATAATGTCTCATACACCTTAATTTTTGATTATTAAGTCCTTGAGCATATCTTGTTACATAATTCATCACATTTCTGAAAATCTTAGAACTTCCTGAACACTGCTGTGTTGCTGGAATTTAGGACATGTGTACCTATGTATATGGAGTTCTAATATCTGCTTTGCTGAATACAATAAGTGGCTTGTTAATGTTACTTCAAAACAGCAAGTTTGGTATGCTTGATGAATGATTTATTTTCTCAGACTTGTTTTGTTAGACACAGTTTAACTGGAGCAATTTAAAACCAAAACCCCAGGCCCTCTCCTCAAAGAATATAATGTTTTATGTATCGTGATGAGTAAAAAGGATTTTTGCTTAGAACTAGGAAAAGATCATAGAGATCCAGTGACACTAATTCAGGTAAAGTCAGCATTAAATGAGAATAAAATAGGTACATACTGCACTAGAAAGGATAAAGCTAACTAATTTCCAAGGTGGTAGTCCATTTTATTAATCTTCATGCTTTATCTCTTGCGCGCCTATTAGGGAGTTTTAGGGAGGCATATAGCAGGGCCTGCATCCAAAATTTCTACAAAAAACCATTCTAATGCATATGGAACTGTATTTCTAATTATTCACTCTTGCCAAGCAATCTATAAAAGATCAGCTCCAGTCATAGGTTTCATGACAAGTGGGAAAATAAATTGTTCAAGATAAGATGCAAATAAGGGACAAAGTTCAGCTGACTACTAGAATATATAATTATGTTTTGATATGTCATAGAATAAGACAGTCTTACTTGATTTAACTTTTGTAAACTTAAAATGTTTGGCTGGAAAAATGGTAGTGGGGTGTTGTATAAAAACCATTAATTCTAAAGAAATGTAAATTTGACCTTGAAAATAAATCCAGAGCAGGTTAGGAAAACAGCTTTCTTGAATGCAATTTTAAATTACAATAATGTACTGATGAATTTGTGGTTGCATTTGTTGTATGAATGAGCTGGAATGTCCGTAAATACACGACTGATGGTCTGAGGGACAAAGATTCTAACCTATGAGCTACTGCAGAATAAAAAATATACTGCATAATATGCTGATTACAAGCAAAAACTCATCAATAATGATGACAAAAAAGCCCCACACCCAACAAATAGTAAGACTCCTTGAAAAGCATTTCCAGCACAATAAGATTTGAAGGCTTGAATACAGAATACGATTAAAGGCATGTGGCTGCCACTTTGCAACACTTCAAGAGCTGTGCAACATAATTGGAACTGAAGGCTGACATACCTGGAGTTAGCTCACCATTATAGTTTTAGGAACCTGATCTTGATCAATCATTCCTTGGCTGTGCATTTGTATATATACCTACTTACTGCACATTTGATGCTAGATGGAAATAATTACATGTGATCTGTGTCTGCATACATGTAAATCTCCTATCACAATGTTGAACTAATGAATGTAAAGACAGCTTTTTTCAAAGCCACTGATCCACTGTGACTCAGCATCTGTGGATGCTAGACTGATGCATGTATGTAGCACGTACTTAAGGGTTTGATGGTAGAGAATACTGGCCAAGCAATAGATCAGCAGATAGAAAGCAGTTATACTATGCTGTTTGGTATGGCTTATTCCAACTAAACTTAAGCTTGCCCTTAAGCACTTGATTCTCCCTTTAGTTTAAGGCTTGGTTGTGATATGTTTTCCTGCTCCCTGGCACAACATTTGATGGAAAAGCAGTGTTTTTATCTCAAACAATACAGACACCCAAGAGCTGGCCCTGAGCAAGTTGGATTGCTTACACAAAGCAGTGTGGTGATGTGCAGAGGTGCTAGTGAGAGTCTTGACAGCATTGTAGCTCTTTCATCAGTCGTAGCACTGCCTTTAGTCCTGTCTGCACAGCAGCACTACTTTGCTTATTTGTATCTCAGCTCAGAACAGCATTGTACACTTTGGACGCAAATGGTTCCTTTTCATTTCAGCTAAGGGGTCTTAAGACCAAACGATACGATTTTATTTCAAGTTTGCAAGAAACAAAGTAGGAAGGAGAGAGGTAGAGGCAGAAGGCTGTGGTTTGCTGGAAAAGGCAAGAAAAGGACCAAGGTATTATGATGGCTGGAAGACAGCATATGACTCCATCTGTAATTTGGAGACTTTATTGAAATCCTAGAGTTGCTTTCAGACAAACTCTAGAATATCAATATCAGCCATAGATTCAGCTGGGAACATAAGTATTCAGCAAATCCATCCTCTCCTAAGTGTAAGGCTTAAGGTGTAATACATTTCACTACTGTGTTACCTACAGATCCTATAAATACTCAGTTATCTGTGAATGCAATGCAGTCAGTCTCTGCATATGCTTTCAGGATGGTGCACTTACTTTAATATATCCTATATGATTTTTCTATCTGCAGGGTGTCTTGGGCAGCAATAGATTGTGCCCAGGGCAGTATGATATAAATCAAACCAAAATGTTTAATGATATGTCTTAGAATAGTAAGATTTGCAGGACTGGGTAATCACAAATCTGGCTTTGAAAACTAGACATATACCAACGGAGCTGCACAACACACTCTCCAGAAATCTCTCCTGCCATGGTGTGCTTCCAGAAGATGCCAAAAAGTTTCCTCATGAAAACTGGGGTCTGTGATCCAGAATTCCTTATTTTGAAAGAGATTCAACCATTTCCTCACCCTGATCAGGTGAACTGTAGCAAACTCGCACCACTGCATCTCCCTAACTGGCCTCTCTGATTCTAAGCTGTGAACTTTCAGACAAACTGTTCTCTGTCTCTGTCTTGCCCCACCACAGTGGACGGTCAAGAGAGGGTTTTTGTGGTTCCCCCAAAAAACAGCACCAGCTAAGTGGAGTCAGACAATGACTCAAGGAACAATGCCACTCAATTTTATTTACCTCAGCAACTGCAAAAACATCACGAATCAACTTCTCTGAGTCAAGCACCAAATCACAGTTATCAATTTTCACCAGACATCACTTATCCATTAAGCAAGCACCAAATAATGGTCAATCATTATTGGGAGGCAAAAATCAGACAGAAAACAGAGTAGGAAAGAGTTGAAAGGTAAGAAAGGGAGAGGCAGAAAGAGAGAGGGAGACAGAGACAGGGAGACAGAGACAGACACAGATGCATAGAGAATAGCACCAATCCCTCGCTCCAGTGCTAGGTCTTCATTTCAGGCAGAAATCTTTATGCAGAAACTTCTTTCACGGAGGGCAATGGAGGGGTAGTGGGTTGACAGGGAGTAGGTGGTCGTGCTCACCTTTTATACAGTTTGGTCTATCCAGGACCACCTCTTGGGGTGGTGGTGGGGGGGGCTGGGGTGACAGCCCTGTGTCCAGGTCACCTTCCAGACTGAGCTTTAGGGGCTGCAACAGCCCTTGATCCAGGCTGCCTCTGGGGGTGCAGCTGGTTCTCTACCAGGGAGACAACTCCAGCCCCCAGCAACCTCAACTAATGTGCCTGCTACTCAGGTTAACAACTTGCTAATATTAATACATACTTCTACTCCTTCACCTCATTCTATCCTCCCTCATCCTCTTCTTGACCTGTCTTCATTGAAAAGCTTGTATCCACTCATTGCAATGACCTACTTGTGTGCGTTGTCCCACCACACCTCAGTAATTTGAGTGATGATGTAGTTCTGTAACCACATGCAGAGCTACAGTCTCTCCTGTTTGTTTCCCAGGCTGTGTGCATTTCTGTAAATATGATGTGCCTGTGGTGGCCCCTCTTTCACCCTGTTTTATTATTCTGGAAGTCTCTCCTGTACCTGCCACCTTGCACCCTTTGCTGTCCACTCCTGCCCACCACTTCCTTACTTGACTGTGGGTTGTAGTTTCCCTCCACAGCTGTTCCTAGGCTAGAAATCTACTCAAGAGTTTGGCCAGCCTGCTGTCAAAGCTGCTCTTGCCAGCTTTGTCTTCAGCCATCAAAATGTGGGCCCTGTGTTCTAAAAGCAAAATTGCAGCTACATAAGCCCCTAATCAATTTCTTAAAATAACTGGGACCATATACTATAGTTTGACAATTTTTTTTGATGAACCAGCTAGTGAACAAAAGCTGTGATAATATCACCATCCAAACCAGCAAGAACTTTAGGGACAATGGATTTCTCACCTATCTCAATAGGTTTTGTGCTGATTTATTGCAGCTGAAGATTTGGCCAATAAATCTCTATGCAACTCTTGTCAGATTAAAAATATATCTTCTAAGAAGCTCCAAATAGCGTGTCTTACGCTTTTTTGGATCCAATAGGTATTGGAAACTATTATAATTTCTCAGGACAGGTTTTATATCTCACTGCACTTTCTCTTTGAACTAAATTGCTGCCGCTGCTGTTGGGTCACTGTAATTCTTTCTTGTGGTTTGGGGAGGTGGAGCAAGGGGAGACGTGAGATACTGCTGTCGTGTATGTCCAACCCTTGCTGTGTTAATCCAGCACTGACTGCTGTTTTTTCTCCCTAGGAAGCACTTTTTAAAGTCTCTAAGTGCTACTGAGATCAAGAGGGTAAATGTTCTGTAATGACTTTAAGGTCAGCAAGCAAAAGCAGAAGTTTCTGGGAAAGTTTGAGGGGGAAAAATCTAACAAAAATTATCGAAGGACGATTACTTTCCTTTGCCTATTAGACAAAGGCATATTTTGACAATGTAATGTGGTACTAATGGTATATATCAATAAAAAAATAAAATAACACACAACTATGGCTTACAATTACAATAAAATCGTGCATTCAGGCAGATCTTTTGAGGCTTGAAATAATCACAATGTAGTTTTAAAACACTTCTTTTTGAAAGAGAAAAGTTTGAGATATTTTACATTTTTAGCATTCCAATCAAGGCTATATCAGAGTGCACTAGAATCTAGTATGTCTAGCAGGGAAGATAATTTATTGGAAATAAATTAAAAATCCAAAGGAGGCTGTCTGTTTTTCCCTCTTCTTTGTAATCTGAGTATATTGGGACAAGCTTTGCTCAGATTTGTCCCTGTGTAGATTAGTTCTGGTTACATAGGTAAATCTGAAAGCAGAATTTGAGTAGTTATTCTTCAGTGTGTACATACTGCTGTAGTAATCTGGAGGCAAGATTTTATTTCTGTGAGTGAGAGATGGTGCAGCTTTCTCTGGAGCAGGGAATGAAACTCTTACAACTTCTTACTTCTTATATTAACAGCCAAATGAGTAGCATGTCGATTAAAGGATTATAAATAAAGGTCTTTAGGCATACCTGTTTCCTTTTCCTTTCCATAGCTGTGGTGTGAAAATAAAGGACAGAAGCTATAAGTGTCTGCAAAGACTGCTATGTTTCTGTTGCTCAAAGGAAGAGGTCTGTTGAGGGATGATAACTGTTCCTAGCCTTTTCTACAGTAAATTGGTACTGCCACAAAGGTGGTAATATATCTTTGGAGTTGGACGATGTCTCTTCCACGTCAGACTGTACACTTTAAATTGCTCAGGTTTTAAGATTTAAAATAGATTCTCCTGTCTAATCTTCTGCAGTATACCACAGGCCAGAGCCCTGCACCATGCATTGCAAACAAACCTTTTATCAAGCTGTATGAAGGTATAGGAACCAGTTCTAAATTGAGTAAGGTGCCAGTCACATATTAGTTAACTTGGTTCACATCTCTGTGCAGTGTTTCTTTGTGGACAGTAGCAATATCCTTTGAGGGAGAAGGGATTTTGCTTATTTCCATGCTGATAAAAATACCAGAACTTGTCTCTCAAGAGATATTGCAAATTTGGCACTTAACAACATTACTGATGATAGTACAAGAAACTTCAGGCACAGATTGTTGGGGGACCTGGTTGGGAGGAAAACGCCTTTTTCTTTTGAACCTTAAGGTAAACTTCAGTAATAGTTTTTATGCAGCACTGGCAGCAACTGTGTTTTGGAAAAAACAGTAAAGAACAGGAACAAGGTCATATTTCTCTCCTTTTGAAAGCTAAGTATTAATCCACTTTGGTCACTTAAGTAACTGCATTTCTCTCTTTCCAGCCTTACAGCTACATAATCATTTAAGCCTAATCAAATTGTCCAGTTTCTCAGCTTTGACCAGAAGGTGCTTTGCTTAAGGCTTCTGAGAGTTTATATAAATGCTAACTTTTTATTTATTTGTTTGAAGGTTAAACAGTATGCACTTCCAAAGTCTTTAACTTGTGCTGCTGAATGGGGTGTAGGGAGCAGTTTGTTTTATGAGCCTCATCTGGAGTTTGAAGAGGTTGCAGTACCATTGCTGCCAAAGGATGATTTTTACATAGATGAGGAACTCCTTCAGTATTCTGAATAATATATAAAAGAACATTAGTGTAAGAAAACCTAATTTATCTTCACATTTTAATCTTACATTTTCATGTCATGTTACAGCATGTTTTTTAGAAACTGCTGCATGACTCTAAGTTCTTTAAACTAAAATAATACCAACTTGTATTCAGTGAAATATTTTTGTTATGCACGTTATCTTCCTGAGTGTCAATCTGGTTTTGAAATTTCATTTTAAAGAGAAATAGCATGAAATGAAATTAGTGGTATATTGGAGATTAACCTGCAATGACCCTAATGATTCCAAACTGAAGTCCTGTTAATTTGCTTTCTCCAATGGAATGTGAAGGTGGAGAAACAACATGGTTTTTAAATTTCTTTGGAAAAATTTGCATCTTTTCATTGATATCAGAGGATGTAGCAGAAGTTCTAATTATATCACCAATGCCAACAGTTGCAGTTGGAAGATTACAAAAAACAGATGTCTCCAGATACTCCAAAGACATCGCCTGGTGAGAACTTGCATATTACTGTATTCTTCAAGTATTTTCTGCTATCTTTTGGTTTGTATCTGTTTTCAAGAGGTATGAAGTTTGAAACAACACAGACACTTGGAAACTTGTTTGCAAATACTTTTGGTTTGTTTTGCCACACATTTTTGTCTATATGAATCTCCACAATCAGGAGTGCACAGCAAGATAAATGCTTGTCACTGATTTCAGCAG